>NC_063189.1:36353350-36428350 GCF_017589495.1 Alosa alosa
GTAGATGATGACATGGTGACCTCGCAGACAGCGCCAGGGCAACAGGATGGCTCCTCCTTAAGAGAGGCTTTAATGAGCCCCATGTCAAGTTGGCGCCATGACGATTACGAAAAGCCCCCCTGCCAATCGGCTGTTTAATTGGGCGCTGACATTTCACACGCTGCCTTCCCTACCCATCTTGGATAAATTTGTAGGATTTACCGCTTTCATGCCGGTAATTATCCTAACCTTTTGGAAATGCCAGCAGGTAGGTTCTGAAGCTCCACACTGGGCTCCTTCTCTGGTTCCGGAGCTGGTCCAGTAGCAGGAGGGTCCCTCGGAGCGGGCTCTGGACTTCATGAAGCGCAGCAGCGCACTGAGGCGACCGTGGGAGGAAGGCGTGGGGCAGCTATGCTGAGATGAAGACGTTACAGGTACTCTTTTGCATCTCACCTGCTGCTGATCGCTCCTTGGAAACAGAGTGACCGAGCTGACATTTAAACAGTCTGCTTTGGCAAGAGCAGGAAAATCTGCTAAAAGCAAGACAGTTCAGGTTGTCAGCGATAAGATGTGCGCCTATGTATGTGTGTATTTGTGTGTGTGTGTGTGTGTGTGTGAACCCAGTGGGGAAACGTGTGATTAAAGTACTTTGTTGGAAAGGTAACTCATCTCAAGTTTCGGATGGTAAACGCTGATATTTGGGGAAATCAAATGATGCAAAAGTGTGGTATAGCAATTTTGGAAATTACATGTGTGCTTCGGCTGCTGGCTGTGTATGTGTGTGTGTGTGTGTGTGTGTGTGTGTGTGTGTGTGTGTGTGTGTGTGTGTTGCCCTGAGGGAGACAGTGCGCTGTTCACTAGGCCCCAAGGCATTCATTTACATATCAGACCATATCAAGCTGAATCAGGGACAAATCCTTTTTTATGAAAGCCTCTGTATTTTTCATTGGGGATTGCAAACCGAATACTCACATGGAAACACACACACACACACACACACACAAATGCTAAAGGGGTTCTGCATGAAATTACAGCTCCCTTCAACATCCCATTTAAAAGCATTTGTTTACGGTTTGTTTCAGTCTCTGCTGGACAAGTGGAATGCATTAAAAAAGCAAGCAGAAATCTCTAGGACACTCTCCACCCCCCATCCCCCACATTTCATTAATGGCTGTGTGTGGTGTGGTGCTGACGGCCTTGAGACGGCGGGGGGAAGCTGAGTGACACGCTCAGAGACAGAGACTGGGGCTGGCAAGTCACGGCCCAGGGTAGGTGGTCATTTTAATAAGAGTATCGCCCCAGGGTCTGCCTTGCCTGCCTGCCCGCCTGCCTGCCTGCCTCCCGCCACAACACCACACCACCAGCCACCCAACTTTCCCACAGAAACTTTTATTTTTGGCCTCCCCCACACGCGCCCTTCATCATACCGTCTGTGTGTGCGGCATGGGGATGAGGAAGAGGAGGATGAGGAGGAAGAGGTGGATAAAAAGAGGATGATGAGGAGGAGCAGAAAGGGAGGGAGGAAGAGCAGAGATGAGCGAGTGGGGAGGCTGGCACTGATGTTAATTCATAAACTGGGTGCTGCTTTGATTTTTTCGGTGCTGCGCTGCATTATTCATGCGATGTCGGCTCCATGGCGGCGAGATGTTTACTGTTTCCATGCCGGTGGATTTATGTCTTAACCTCCGGCACTTATTTCTGATACATTACATTCATTAGAAATACAAATGGAAGCAGGAAGAGAGGAGAGTGGGACATATTTGTAGCCTCTGCAAATAATGCCGTTGTCACTGCCGTTTGCCATTGCCGTTTTTGAAGGAGGGTGGTGTAGAGGTGCAGTAGTGTGTGTGTGTGTGTTTGTGTGTGTGTGTGTGTGTAGAGTTTCAAGCTTGCCGACTGGCGTTTGGATTCAGGGGCTAATTGTGTTTTCGAAGTGAAAAGGAGACAAAGCCCTCATGACTTGCTCCTCTGACAGCATGGCGAAAATGCAGTGCTGAGCCCAGGATAAACATTAGCGCTAGCTCTTGAGAGAGTGAATAAATAAATAAAATCAGCCAATGAGGGCCTCCCTCTGAAAGGCTGCTCTCTCCTGCTCAGGTAGGAACTGACAGGCATAATTAAATTCACCCGGCTGAAAAGAGAGAAGATTCTGCTGTCAGGGCACAAAATGAGCACAGGGTCCATGAATATGTGCATGGCAGAGATGCCTGTAAGGCACGCGAGCCCCACAGGAGAGGAGCCAGATAGGGCAACCAGTGGACAAGAGAGAGAGAGAGAGAGAGAGAGAGAGAGAGAGAGATGGAGATAGAGAGTTTTTGTATGAGTGAGAGAGTGTGAGAGAAACAGAAAAAAGAAAGACAGGAAAAGAGAGAGGAGAAAGGAGAAGGAGAGAAGCTAAATGAAGAAAAAAAAAGCAAGGCCCACAAAGTTATCAGGTAACAAATGCTAATGGACCACAGAGCTTTCCACGGGCCACTCAAAGGCCTCTCCACCTTCGCCTGCACAGCCACATAATATCTGCGGACACGGCGATTATCGGGTGTCACGCCCCTAATGTACTTCTGTGTGCCCGTCATGTCGGGGCCTTTATTAGTATTTATTAGACGGCTGGCTGAGATGTTATTGTGCCCCCCATCACCTTCCGCATCTGAATGCGGGCCAGGCTATCCAGTGACGGCGTAAATGAATTTGAACGCTTGACGGAAAAGCTCAGCGATGCCGGGTGAAGGCGTGGGGGGTGGGGTGTGCGAGCGAGCGAGCGCACACAAAGAGAGTGTCTCCATCTTAATTTCCGGCTCTTTGGAGGGAGCTACTGCTGCTGCTGCTGGTACTCTCTGCGTCATCCAGCTTGTGTGTCGGTTAAGCCTTTTTTTTTCTTTTTCTTGTAAAAAAGAAAAAGAGAACTCTTTCCCGTTCTCGGCCTCTCTCTACTTCTGTACTTCTTTGTATGGATAATAGGATTTAGATTGTCCTCACCTTGTCGCAGGACACAGAGAATAAAGTTATGGTTATGGTCTAGGCGTGTGTGTGAGAGACAGTGATAGAGAGGGAGAGGGAGAAAGAGAGTGTGTGTATGTGTGTGTGTGTGCAGATACGAGTCCTTGTCTGTGAGTGGGTGTGTGCTTTGTCTTGCCTAAGATATGGGGAACACTCGTCTCCTCTCTCCAGGGCTGATTTCTGTAGGCCCTCCATCACCCTGCTTTAACGGCCAACGCGTGGTACCCTGTTCTCATCGCTCTCGTGCCCACACAGCAGGACTCCCGGCCCGCATGCCCTCGTCCTTCGCTCCTGTTTATACATCCCCTCATCATCTCTGTCGTGTGTGGACAGCCATTAGCTCGACAGCTCCTCTCACTCACAGGCCGCAGGACAGGCATGGGCGCTCCACAAAGCACAGCGGGACTGACCCGTCACAAATTGACGGAAAGGTCACAGAGAGTCTCGTCTCGTCGCCCATCCCAGCAACCTCACTCCGCCGAAAAAGCCAAATGTCTGACATTTGGCAAGCTGTGCATATGGGGAAAATGTATACAGTGCAGTTGGTGGTATGCACTTGTGGAAAAAAAGGTCATGTGTCTGAATGTTTCTGTGGATCAGCTCTAACTGATGACAGTAGGCCTTTTCACACTGCCCAAATCGTCGCGATTTTATGTACCAGAATCGCGGAACGACTGTCCCTTTCACATAGACCGAGGCGGAACGGCGGGACAAAGTGTCTCGCCAAATTTACTACCAAGCCCCCTAGACATTTTGCCGAGTTTTTTCGTTCCGGCACCAGTGTGAATGGGTCAAGGCGGAAAGGGGAATCTGGGCGGGCATTTCGATGCTATGTCCAGCCCACCACAGGAGATGGCAAATAAATCTAACTGATCAAAAGCAGCAATAGCAGAGACAGCACATTATGTCAATCTTTAAATTCACAAAGTCTCCAGTCATTTAATGCCTGCTAGAGTTGACTGTAGCTCGGAATGCAATCGGTTGCCATAATAGGCTATCCTAAAATCCAGCGATAAAACAAAGCATGAACTCATGAGAGTCTGTCTGCCCTATATGTATATCCTCTGATTGTAATGCTTACAGATATCTAGGCGATATTTGTAACATTTATTTTGTATTTGGCCTGTTATAAAATCATGTAGGCCTTGAACAATTTAAACACATTGTGAACCCCAAAGTTGGAGACATGCATATAGACATTGCTGCCAATTTAAAACCGGATTACTCTGGAATGGCTAACTGTACAGGGGAATGCTTTACACCTTTGTGTTCGGTAAGGTCTGCTGTTTATTCTGATATATGGTTTGTCATGTGTTGAGGGAAGGTTCGCGAAGTATTCCACCAAGATGAATGGGTAGGGAGACGGGCACAGAAAATATGATTAAATTAAAGTTACTTTTCTCGCGAACCGTTTACCACAACAACTAATCACTAACATTGTTTAAAAGCTGAGAAAAAACTCTTTCGTGTGATACATGTGATGTATGTGATTAATAGGCTACTTCGCAAGTAGTTAAGCAAATTTGGGTGAGACAGAAATACCTTTACAGAGCAGCAGCTCTGGCCATATCGGCTCTGGCTCATATGATGTGCTTTAAATGCATTATCGCTACACTACCCAACACGCGAACAAGAAAGAAAAGAAAAAAGAAACCAATGAGCTTATGTCGTGATTTCCGATAGGCCTCGGCCTAGAGAAAAGACAGCTATGGTAACCCAACAATTAGGATTTGCTTTGCCTACTATGCTGTTTGGTTGTCCCAAACTTTGAGACGATCCATCCTCGCATTAACTGAATCTTATCAACCCGAACTGCGATGTTCCGCAACAGAGTGACAGAATGCAATGCCTAATAATCTCACTGCCTTCGGCATAGCTGCTAACAGTGCGTCTTGGCCTACTGTTAAACACCTGAAAAATATTAAGCTGCTGTTTTCTTTTCATGACGAAAGCACTAGGCCTTTGAATGCTTTATGACTGAATGGAACGTTATGTTTTTAAAGCCCAGAACTGCTTATGCACGCCGTGTGACAAAGTTTACACCAATCATCATCTTCTAATGTATCCTTATGTTGAGATGTCCATTCTCTTTGCCCTAGGCTATCATTTGTCTTGTTGCATGTTTCAATTAAGACAGTACTCAAGCTATTTTTATTGTTGTAATATTGAATGATTTCATGAAAAAATTGTACGCACAGTGCGTACAGGATTACGGCTGGCGGCGCCACTGACCCAGGCCACAGTAGCCTGTGAACCTCTGATTTTCAAAGAGGAATCACGGCCAACGCAGTGGGCAACTCTTCTCTTCAATTTCCCTTCCAAATTACTTTTTATTGTCTGAAGACATCTATCGCAAGAATCTAACATTCTAAGCAACAGCAAAGCAAATGCAAGCTAACCAAAGTTATCTCCATGGTTTTGGAAATCACACACCTGCTGCATCTGAAGGCCCACGCATAATAAAGCCTAAGACTATCACTTTACACGCCCCTGTTGCACGTCACATTTTAATTTGCTAGCTGATCCTGCCTCCTGCCTCCCCAAAATGCCGCATCATGTGAACAGATCAGCAGGCCGGCAAATTTTCACCTCGTTTTCAGACACACGTTGCGGCAAAAAGACGTCTCCTCTTCCCGCAAATTTAGCGTGATCTCTGTGTGAAAAGGCCTAGTGGTGATCACAGAGACGTCTGACAGGAAATCCACTTTAGCCGGTACGTTCACATATCAGTGTGACGAGAATGTTGGAAAATGAACGTGTTATAGAATATCTGGGATCATCAAATTGGGCTTATTCGCAAACACCGCCGCAGCCATACTGTATGGTTGACATGACATTCCAGTTCTATAGGCTAGTCTATGTGACAGTCGCCTGCAGCGTGTAGATTTGAGCTGAGCAGAGCACAATAGCCTAACGGCTTCATCTCGTCAATATCAAGAGTAGATAAACTTAATCGTTGTGGACCCATATCTAATAGCATTAAGTAGCCTAAAGATCCGTCATTATTGTCAGCTGTAACTTACCCGATATTTATACTGTCTTGTTCATACATTGGCACACCTCGCAGGAGCTGAAGGCGTTCAAGTCGCTTAAAGGAGCCATATGTAAGATTGTGGCCAAAACTGGTACTGCAATCACTTTCAAATTACTGTTGAGCGATCCCCTCCCCCTCTCCCACCCCCATGACTCGAGGTTGCCAACCCGGATGCCGAAACACTACTGACTTCATGATTAGTAGATAGGTGGAGGGTGGCGCATCAGGCCAAAACACAACATGACATGACAAAACACAACATCAACATCAGTTGAGGGCTGCAACTTCATTTTTAAATGACAATATCCTGACCGGACTACTGTTGGCAGTGATATAAGTATTTGAAATGAACATGATTTCTTAATGTCTAGTGACATATCAGGGCCATTTTATGATTAATTGAAATACATTTCTTACATACGGTTCCTTTAAGTCAAGGTCGGCGAACTTCTTATATTTGTTCCACCAACTACATTGTCTAACATTGCCATGATCGTAGAGAATAAAGCTGCATCTCATTGGACTGCAATTGTATCTTGCATTTGCCTGTTGCTCACAACCTGCAGCCTAGGACATTTTGCATAGGGTAGCTGTCTGCTGTCTGTACTGTCTAAAACTTACTTAACTTAAGCCCACAGACGACAATATAATATAGTATTAATAATACAAATATAATAATGGCGATGAATGTGAGGAGTTGGAGATTTTCCGGGTTACTCACCCAAATACAGGGAAATTTCAACATTCATCATTCTGTTGCTATCCCTCTGCTAAGAGCAAGAATTCGTACTACAACACTGCTGCACTAACTAAACGAGGTGTGAAGCTAGGTCTAATGAGACTTAGCTTAAAGATTGGCGTCAAATCATGCTCTCTCCCACACTGTTCTAATACAGTATGTAGGATGCTAGTTGAATGCAGCCACCACAGCAATCCTCCATTGACTTGCTCTGTATTTCACACAGTGGCATAAGTGTCTTATTTTGTCAAAATGGTTTTGTGTTCATGTTTTGTTGCTATTTCCAGTGTTTGTGAATGTTTTAAACAAAAATAAAATAAAAGAAATAGCAAATAGGGATACAATAGGGATACAAGTAAATTGATCAAATCATTGTAGAATATCAGTGCCATTACTAAGCCATTACTGTTTCTCCAAACATTTTCACTTTGTTTTGTATTTCCATGATGCAAGAAACGAGATTCCAGTGGAATCATGACCAGCAGTCTCATCTTTGACTTGTCCATGCACCCAGCTGTGAGTATATAAGAACAAATAGCTCAGAGACAACAGAAAAAGCAAAATAAGAATCAAAATGAAACTGGCTGAAATAAATAACTGCCTAAATATCACCAGCACTTTGCCGCTCTTCAGAAATGAGTCTTCTGTGCCTGTGGCTAAATGCCACACACTCACACAATAACAAAGTGATACTTGAAAAAAATGTGCTCTTCTCTAAAACGCAGCCTTATGAGAAGCTGGCCTTGCCTGGGGCGTGCTCCGAGGTGTTTAACAAGGGAAATCTGTAAGCAAACACGCGCCACTGAAGAACGGACATTACGGCACTGCTCATCCACTCTGATAAGGACAGAGAGTCGAGGAGTCCAAATGACTTTCCCCTCTGATGCTGCCAGGCCTACTGCCAGCACCAAGGACCCGCAGTGTGAATAGGAGGAATGGCAGTAGTGAAAGTCTTTTTTTTTGTCAGTCATTTAATGAGATTCTCCCAATCTGTTCCGGGGCTATGAAAGTCAATGACTAAGTTTTTCTTTCCAAGTTCACTGGCTATAATCTGTCTGTCAGGCCTGTATGGCTAATATACTGTCAGCCAACTGTGTCACGTGAGCAGCCTACCTGTTACAACACAGCAATTAATATCCCTGGAATGGCTTTTACACTTTCGTTCGAGTGACTTAAAATTCAAGGAGCTGCGGCGGTTCAATTTAAAATGCGTGCTGGCTCCGCCACCAGCGTAAAGCTTCGCTTTTCTTCTCTGCCGAGGAAAAGAGCAAAGGACAGCTTAGCGGCACAAAGCGTTTCCCGTGTCTCCTTGCACGAGAGCTTTTCTGGAGGAGTAGGCAGAGGCCATTTAGCCATTTAACTCCAAATCAGCACCTTGGTGGGGACGAAGACGAAGCCTCTCCTCCCCAGTCCCCTTGGAGGAATGTTTCTGCTTAAGCTGCCGGGAATGACTAACGTTCATTGTCACTGGGGGACAGAAGAAAAGAGAGGGGGAGAAAGAGAGAGAGAGAGAGTCTGTTAAAGACAGAGAGAGTCTCTTTAAGTCTACCTATAGCTCATTAGTTTCATATCTGTCCTGCTGGAGTACAGGCTGTTGACAGCAAAATAAAGAGCTGCCTAAGAAGGGCAAAACAAGATGCCTGAAAAAGCACAGAACAACCTTGGCGCTCATTATCCCCCACTCAGCCCCAGCCTCCACTATTCCCATAATTACACAAGGACCAGGCAAATAAATAGCACAAAACACACCAGATAGATCTCTGTGAAGAGGCAGGCCAAAAGCTCATTAATTAAATCCATGTAAAAACAGTCCTCTTTTCTCAATCACTAATTACGTGCAATATGGAGAATACACTTTCACACTACTTTCTACTTTGTGAACAAGGTAAATCGATGAGAGGGCACTGAAATAAAATTAAAGGTAATTGCAAGTTTTCTTTTTAAGTGGCTGGTATAGCCTATACCGTGTAAATAACCTTTACACACACACACACACACACACACACACACACACACACACACAATTGGAAAAATAAAATCATTCTAAAATACAATGTCCCCTAGAATTACCCACAACTATTTAATTCATGGTGTCTATCATAAATTTAAAAAAAAAATAGATGTTAGTTACTCTTCTTTGGGTTCCTATAGCAGCCAGAATTCTATCCCAATCCATCACGCTGGCCAATAGGACACTAACTGGATCTGCACCTTGCTGTCTTAATTCCATGATCAAGGTCTATGTCCCCTTTCACCCGCTGCGGTCCTCTTATGAGGGTCTGCTATGTCGGCCTTTCATCAACACTAAGAGGTCCCAGTCGTCCCAGTCAAGACTCTTTTCTGCTGTGATTCCTCATTAATGCTCTTTGTTCTAGTTACAGCTTTGGGATCTTTAAAAAAGCGTCTAAACACTTTCTAACTAATTCATTTTTCCGTACAGTGTTGTGGGTTGTAAATGTTTGTGACTATTATTCTGTTAACTTCTATTTAGTCCTTGAATTGTTCTTCTATTGAGACCTTGAATTTCCCCTGGGGATCAATAAAGTATCTATCTATCTATCTATCTAGTCCATTAATAATGTTGGTATTTAAAGGCTGTTTGATTTTGCTATAAATTATTAATTTTAATGTTAATGTAATGTTTACTGATGTCATTGTATGTCGCTTTAGACATAATGCATAAGCACTAATATAAAAAAGAACACCTAAAATAGCCTACAATTAAATGTAACCCTGCAAGGCCAAACCAGTCGTTTTGCACGGTGCTATTTTGAGAAAATCCACGATAAACAAACGCACAGTTTAAAATGTCGAATTTCATGTTTTCGCATAATTCGACAGTATACAGTCTACACTTTCATATTGTGAACAAATTTCACGGATAAACATACGTTTTGACTGTTAAACCCTTACTTTATTTAGGTGAAGATTCAACACATTAGCAGTCATTCCCTTTGTCCACACCGCTATAAGGTCTTATGGTAGGGTACGGTAGAGCTCATTTACTCATTAGGCTACTCATTACTCGTTAGGCCTACTCAATGTGTCAGCTCTATATCGTTCTTGGCAGATGTAACCTAATATGAATGTGAAAGACTTGCCTTTCAGGGCACGAACGGTCAAACGCACAAACTTTTAGAAATATCCTGGCGTCATTTTAGGGACCAGGAGAAGTTTTCCATTGAAGTAGACTAGCGCATTTTTAAAGTAGGCTAGGCTATACACAATCTGTGTACACAGAACTTCCTCTCCCCTTACTTCCCCCGAAATACATTAATTATATTCTATAGTGACACCTTATGACCATCCCAGGTATTAACTAGGGGGCAGAAAAAGACTCATTGCACGTTGAAACTATGGTTAAAAATGCATAGTCAGTCATCCACTTCAAAGTCACGCTACCGTAAGGCTAATCATAGCTGTGCCCTCACACTATCGCATGTGACAATTTACTTAAAAAGGTGATTTTGTCCTCTTCTGGCGTTTCGTGACAGGAGAACCATGCCAACTTTGGATGCGGTTATCTTAGCGATACTTTTTGCAATACCCTCGATATAGGCTACATATCGTTGGAAAGCTTAGTTTAATTGGCCGTTCGTGTGAGTACAATAACTTAATTTAGTAAATTTTACCAAAACGACTTGTTTCGCCTTGCAGGGTCACAAATGAGTTACACTGAAATACAATACAGTCCTGAAACAAACAAAATAGATATGTAGGCCTACTGTACCATGTACAGCAACACAGACATGACATGATCTAGCTCATTTTACACAAATATAGAATGTTTACATCTAATGAATTGGGGCAGTGGGGGAAAAATGCATGAATCATGATTGTTATCAAAACTGGAAAAGATTATAATAATGGAAATATCTATCATTCATTTGTAAAATTGTAATAGACTGACTTAATAGATTTGAGTAAAATTGTGTGGTGAACAAAATGAAATATGGTTAGGTGGAGACAAAAGTGTGACTACACAAAAAAGCACTCAGGTAAGCAGCAGCTCATGTGACCAAGAGTGTGGTTGCATGAAGACGCACGGGGCACCCATGAGCATTCCCCAGAGCGGGCATTGGCACTCCGGAGCATGGAACAACTCCTGGTCCGGGAGTCGCTCCGCGCCAAAAGGCAGGAGGCGCAAAGCATTTGTCAGAGCTGCGCTCTATTGTGCGACAGTTATTACTGCACCCTGGTGCTGTGACAGTGTGCAATGCCCCGGCTGCCCATCAAACTGACGGATGCCCCCAGCTTTGAGCCCTGACCCATAATTGTCCGTGAGCATGCCCTTACAGACAGGCAACAGAACAAGAGAAAGAAGCAGGGTAAGTGGAAGAAGTCCCCCCACCCACCCCATGCCACCCAGTCCGCTCGCTCCCATCCATCTGACTGCCTCGGGGGGCACAGAGGAGCCTGGGACAGGCTGCTGCCGCTTCAGTGAGACCTCCCACTCGTGACACTTTGCCTATTTGTTGAGCTGTTCCTGATGTGGGGGAGAGAGAGGGTGACAGCTCATTTCCATGAAGTTAACTTTTTTTTTTTGCCAAATTGAGTGTCAAATAAAAAAAGAAAGAAAGAAAGATGGGGGGACGTGTTCTATGCTGATGGACAGATAATGGTGTGGGGGCTCTCAACAGCTCCGCGCCAACACTACATGTATTGTATCAGTGGTTTGATTTTGCATGATTTTGTGGCCGAGTTTAATGGGAGTAAAAAGCACACTTTCCCAATTACACGACCATTCCAAAAATATGGACAAGGCAAAGTGATTGGCCACAGAGAGTCCTCATAAAGGGCCCCAATAATCATGCCAATCAGTGTAATTCTTCGGAATTGGGCAGCCAGCCTTTTCCTTCTAAATAATGTTCCTCCATCCCACTATTGAGGTGACAGCAACGAGGAGGGGAAGAGGAGGAGTGGGAGGAAGACAAAGCCGTGTGAAACCAATAACTTGGGTCTCAGACAAGGAGTGTGTCGGACGACAGCCCAGGGTCTCGGGCTCGGTCTCGCCACCACAATGAAAAGCTCTTCTGATGAGGATGACAGGATCATTGGGAGGGCTTTGTTTCAGATAAGAGGACCTTTTTCCATGTGTAAGGTGGCACAATGTCCCCCCATTTCCCCTGCCACTGACACACACACACACACACACACACACACACACACACACACACCCGTGCATTTGTCAGAGCAGAACAGAGCTGGAGAAAGGAGGCCTTTGATTGATGTAATTACAGTATGAGGACAGAGTCTGGCCGCCGCTACAGGCCCTCTGTGCAGCACAAGCATAATGTACACATCAACACTGCATGAAAGTGCAGAAGGCACACAACACACACACGCACACAGCAATCACAAACACATTGTTAGTATGACGGCAGGATTTTGGATTCTTGCTGTTAATGGAGAATGTTGAAAATGTAATCTGTATGAATATGGGTATGTGGGTATGCGTGTGTGTGTGGGTGGGGGGGGGGAAAAAGACACTGAGCAATCTGCGACAGGGAATGAGGTATAGAATAGAAGAGTGTGTTATTGTTTAGAAAAGGGCATACATGATGGATGAGGCTATATTTAAAAGACCAATCCCGTTACATTGATTATCTTAAACTTCGATCAATAGGAACAAGGGGCAAAATGAATCTACAATGTTTTGCAAACACACTGGTCCATGCCCTTGGACTTGTTATATTAAGTTTCATTTCTTTGTCACTTTAAAGTGACTTTTCGTGTCATGCTGCAAAAGGGCAAAGTCAACCCATGAATAATATATAATGTTAAATGATATTTGCAATATGAATAATGAAGCAAGTGAAAAATAATATCAGACATTGTTTTTTTATGATGGCTTTGAGGTCCACATCCTGCAGCGCCCCTGTCTCCGGGTAAACTTGGACATGAATCTCATTATAAAAGAAATGATGAGAGGGCCTGTTGTAGACCAACACATTCTGTTATAAACAAGACAAATTCCATTTTCTCTTCTGATTGGACCATCATGGCTCTGGAATAGGCAGTTATGCTTCTCAGAGACTATTACATTTGAGCGACAGCCAGAAAGGCAGTCACATGGCACAGTTTCATCCTGCTCTCCGGCTTTTTGTTATATGGAGTTCTAATGATTCCATGGTCTACTCTTTTCTCTCTATGTTCTCTCTATTCTCTCTTCTCTCTCTCTCTCCTTCCTATCCATCTCTCTCTCTCTCTCTCTCTCTCTCTCTCTACTGTATGTGTGGTGCTGTGCCCCTGCTCAGAAACTGGGGAGGCGAGGCGCATGAAACCCGCTCCTCTTGTTATGACTCAGCTCCTGACAGATGAGCTCTTTCGTCTCGGCCCGGCATTCGATTCGCGTGCCGAATGGGACAGCGGCCAGCCATTTGTCCTCGTCCAGCCCCCGGACAGATGCACTCATCCCACGGCAGTGTCTGACACAATCTGTGCGGACCCCTCCTGACCGGGAACATGATGAGGCCCGCCAGATTACAGACGGGCGCTCCCAGCTGGGACTCATGTCCAGCGCTCCACCGGTCTCCGCTGGACATGAGTTAGCCGCAGCACTGTGAGTGGCCAAGATTAATCTAGGCAGAGGCGATAGACTGCCACTGATGCGCTGTTACCCTCCAGAAGCTTGTCATTTTTGTTTCAGTTTTTTATTTACTTTATTCACATATGGTATTTGTAAATACATGTGTACATTAATCATTTTTAAAGTTCTTGGTAGGAACAGGGGGAAAAATGATGACAAGATGGAGGAAATTGAATTGGATCAAACACTTTTGAAGTACATGAAGTGATGTTTTTTTATTTGTTGTTTATAGAGGACACAGGGGTTTAAAAAAGCATGTTGCCATTCCAGCTGAATGGCACACTGGGGGGAGTAGAATAACATCCATCTCCACAGCACCTGGTGCACCCACCCCAGCCCACCTGCTCACTCAGCCGGCCACCCACCAAGCTTCATCGCAGGAACACCCTCTGCTGGAGGTAAACAGAACATCCTGCAGTGTGTTTGTGTGTGTGTGTGTGCATATCTCTCTCTCTCTAGTCTCTCGTCTCTCTGTCTCTCTCTCTTTATCTCTCTCTCTCTCTTTCTCCCTCTCTCTCACTCTCGTCTCTGTCTCTCTATCTGTATGTGTGTGTGTGTGTGTGTGTGTGTGTGTGAGCTGTCATCTCTAAGTTGGGCTGGCATGTTTTTCAGTGAGAAAAGGTCAGTGTGTGAGGGAAGGGATGATGATAAATAAGAGTGTATGGATAGATCCCTGTGGGCACACTGAGGTCTGCAGGTGTCACTTCTCAGCAAAGTGGGAGCACACTCATCACTTATTAAAGAGATACAACACCTGACCCACCAGGACCCCCACACACCTCCGCTTTAAAGAGCCGCATGCGTGAGCCCCTCAGGGACAACACATTACCATGCAGAGGACCATGTGCAGACAACGACAGTGGCTGTGGGAAGCTAAACACAGAGGCAAACACACACACTCAAACACACACACACACACACACACACACACACACACACACACACACACACACACACACACACACACACACACATACATACACACACACACACACACATACACACACACACACACACATACACATAATTAAGTATGTTCATGTGAGAATAAGCCTGCTTATAATTGTTCTATTTTTCATATGTCAGTCTAGCTGTGCAACAATAGATTAATATAATTTGTGCTGTAAACAATATTGCCTGATAATTAAAATATTGCCTGATAATTATTGGAATTATTTGTAATAGATTTGCTCTTCCTGAATAAATACTAGTGCATGCACTGAAAAAGTGAATTGAAGTTGTTGAATAAAATAAATGCTCTTATTAACTTCTTAACTAATGGAAATACATTTGTGTTGGCGTTTTAGACCTGATCCACTGTAACAGGTTTAATTATAAACTAAAGCCTTGTGAAAGCCACAAAAAAGGCTTTGGTTAATGCAATATAACATACGTTTCAAGAAACAGCACAGGCTCCAGCCAAACAAACCACATAGTATAGGCACAAGCTAATCAAATGTAATGTATGCAAATGACCCTAGAGAGATCTGAACTGGAAAAAATAACATGGTTACTGAAAAATATTTACTGCATAATCTGATAATCCCATTATTATCACAATACAAAAATATGTCTAGGAGGATTTGCAAAGCTTTTTGCAAGCAAACTACAGCTAGATCAATAAAAGGCTTGACCTCGATGAGTTGCCACAGGAAAGATATTCAACTTCAATTGCATTTTTTTTTTGGAACAACCTTAGATGTGACTGGTGGGATGGAAGAATGTAGGCCTATTGGCGAATCTAACACCATCGGAATAACAGTCTGGGACAGTATGTTTTTCAGTCAACTTGACATGTTAGCAAGATAATCACAGCACATCACCTAGTCCAGAGAGTCAAAATTATAAGCAGAAGCCTCCGTCACTCAATCACCACTAAAGGCTGCCCGGGCCACAGCTCTCTGAATTCGACCTTTTCAGGCCCCTAATCTAGTGCACTTCTGATGGGTGGGAACATGTGGATATTCACTATCAAAAAGATATATGTATGATTGCGGATTACTCTCTTCTTTCTGATATCAAAGATGCTTTCAAACGGACAGGATCCTCCTTTTTACATACAGTTAAGGTCATCATTTAGGGCATAATGTGTCTCTTGGCCCTTTACCCACTCACCCACTTTGAGAATTATTTATTATGCAGGCTAAATCCAAGGTATGTTTTTCATGGCACCTGACCACTTTGGACATACAGCAGGGAACGAGATTGCCCAAAGTTCAACAAATCATTTGATTGGCACAATGTGTGTTCTAGTCTCACTCCTATCCCGCAACCAAGATCATCAACAAATTTATTTCAATTTCAATTCTACATGTCTTACTCCTGTCAAACTTCATTACATGAAAATCACCAATGACCACCCCCCCGTCCAACAGACAATTCTGGAACGTATTGCTTTCAAATCATCTGGTTTAAAGGGACACCAGGCAAGCCTGATGCTTTTTCTCTACGAAACTCCCCCTCGCTCGGTCTGAAGCTCTTTTCCTTTTCTTTGCATCTTCCGTCAAGGGTTTTAAGCTGCTTCTTAAGCGGCTCTGCCATTATACACACGTTTGCAACAATGTCGCTAGCGTTTCGTTAGCCTCCCTCTGTGCTGTGGATGCAGGATGGAAACTGAAACTGCCCGGTCGCCGGGTACAATACACTGAACTTGCAAGCGGGATATTCTTCCCTACAGGCAGTAGGGGCGGGCGAGAGAGTCTTCATTCGCCCTGTAATTAGTCATTTAACCATATACCGACTTACGAAGATGATTAATTAACACGAAAATGTTGCCTGGTGTCCCTTTAATTCTAAATCATTAATTCGGAAAAACAGGGCCAGTTTTCTTCCAAGTGAATGCATTATGTTTCTGACTGAAAGTAATCATTTGATGGCTAAATTACATTAACCTTAGTATATAAAAAGTGTAATGTAAACTTTACGTTGAGTGATCTCTGTCTGAGAGCAGTTTCAATCTCAAGAGATCGGCTCATTTTATGCCACTCCACCACTTGAGCTCCACATAGTCAGTATTTTCAGCTGGCGGACACGAGGTGCTAAAATAGACTTTTCATTGTTTTGCCAGCATCACTTGACAGACATCTCATTTTCTGTCTGGAATATATTCCAGAGGGCACCGTTAAAAAATTATTATGAAAAGCTCTGACTCTCCGGATAGACTAACGTCTCAAGGCTGTCCAGCATACAAGAAATTACTTGACAGATACAAAATGCAAGCTCAGTATTTATTTCTATGATAAACGAATTCCATGCATGTATACTGCTAAATCTACAGAACCTTTATGACTGTGTTTATGTGCTGTCTTTTGACTTTTTATGCTGTCTCATTTGTTTGGTTGTGTATTGTGAGTCTGGTTACTTGTTATGTTATTATGTGCTTGGGTATTTATCATAATGATGTGATTTATTTGTCTGTGTCGATTCATTTCAAGACACATCATCATTATTGGTTGCATTCTTTTCTTTCGTTCTTTCTTACTCACTCATGCCATCCTCCAGTTTCACAGCACCCAGCAGTGGTTTCTGGCCATCAGGAAAACCGGGAAAATCCCAGGGAGCCAATGCACTGGTGTACAGGTGGACCATCAAGAACGTGTTTCAACTGGTCAAGCCTGTATCTCTCCTTTCTGTCTGCCTGTCTGTCTGTCTGTCTGTCTGCCTGTCTGTCTGCCTGCCTGCCTGTCTGTCTGCCTGATCTGCCATTTAATGTGTGCTTGAGCACTTGCTATAGCAGGCATGCTCCTGCTCTGTGTCCAGTGGCCAATCACAGCCAAGTTAGTTATTGCACGTTACAATTTTAGATGAATACAAAGACAGATAGCACACAAGCAGAAAATGTGTCCAAATGTAAATGTGGGGCCAAATTGTGCCAGATACTACAGGTACTGTCAAATGTAAAGAAAGCAAATACATGTGCTATTTGGACATACCCTGGCACTAGCCACAAATATCCAGTAGGCCTACATCAGCTGAGCTCTGAGAAAGCCTTGCTGCTGTAGCGGTGCTGACTGCGACAGCAAGATGGATGGATTCGCCAGTGAATTCCACTGAGCCTTGAGAGGATGTAGAAGTCTCACCTGTAGACGGCCACCAGTCCCTTATTTACAACATGAGGTGTAGGTGAGTGGGGGAGACAGCCCTGGGCCTAGCCTCCTCAGAGGGGGAAGCACGCACAGGGCCTGAGCTCCAGCAGGTCCAACAGCACAGCCAGGTGATTTGTTCTGTCCCCCTCATGCACCCCCAGTCCTCTCCTCTGTTGTTTTAAATGAGCTGTCATGGTGCACACTCACACACACACACACTCTCTCACACACACACACACACACACACACACACACACACACACACACACACACACACACACACACACACACACACACACACATATGCGCACACACACACACACACACACACACACACACACACACACACACACACACACATATATATGAAACACACACACACACACACACAACAAATACACACATACACACACACACATGCACACACACGCACACACACACACACACACACACACACACACACACACACACACACACACACACACACACACACACACATACACACACACACACACACACACACACACATACAGACACACACAAGCATACCATCACCATCATGTGTGTCTGAAGTAAATAAATAAATAAATAAATAAAAATAAAAGAATGCATCAGAGATTTCTATTAACTTCAGAGGTGTCACTCCACTTCCACTGGTGATTCCAGCTCACCCAATTAGGCCTTCTAAAAATAGCCCAGTGGAGCAGAGGGAGTGAGAGAGGGGGTGCGCCGATGATGGTTAGCACTAAGGGAGATAGTTAGACGGTGTGTTTGGGAATACACATCGCCTGGCCTGCCAACATCCACCAGCTTTACAGCCAGGATAACAAGGCGGAGGACATGGTCCAGGAGCTAAGAGGGGCCCAATGATTACAGACCTCTATGGGCATCAAGGGGGAGAATGGACTGAGAAATAGCGGCCCTGTCCCCATCTTTCTGCCCGTCTCTTTCTTGTGATTCCTCTCCATGCCTTTACTGTGGGGAAAACATGTAAAGGTATTTATTTGAACACGCAGTACATTTCTATACATGCCAGAATGTCTACAGAATGGTGTGTTGATGATTAGTTCTGATATACTGAAGATATAGGTTGTAAAAATAAATGTATTATTATTAGTATTATTATTAGTAGTATTATTATTAGTAGTAGTAGTAATAATAATAATAATAATAATAATAGTAGTAATAATAATAATAATAATTATAATTATAATTATAATAATATCATAATAATAATAAAAATGCTACAGGAGACGAAGGGCGGAGAGAGAAGGCAGTGTGTAAATTCTCAAAAATAATAACCAATCTGTACATCTGCTTTTTTCAATTGGTATTTCATAATTTCATGGTATTGTACAACTTTCAGATACAGTAAGTGATGGCTCAAGAGAGGATTATTGTGCAAGGCAATTCTCTGTAATCAGGTTCCTTCACTTACTACTATAGTGGAAGTGACAGAAATAATTAGTGGATTTGTATGTGTTTGATTTTGATTCTTTTGCTTCAGTTTAGATAATAATAATGTTGTTGTTGTTGGTGGTGGTGATGATGATGATGATTATAATGATAAATAAATAGAAAACCTTAAATAAAAACTGCATCAACCTCGAAAGGTTTTAGAAATATATATCATATATCATATCAGATATCATATATATATAACACTGTATGCCAGTTTTGCTTTTAGTTTTATTTCAACAACTTTTAAGAAAAAAATCTGTATACTTTGTTTACTTATTTGTGTGTGTGTATGTGTGTGTGAGAGTGTGTGTCTGGCAGGTGGCCGTGCATGGGGACTTCCTCTCTAGGCTGAGTGTGGCTTTGACAGCCCATGCAGGGAGCAGAGGAGAGGAGAGGAGATGAGAAAGGGAAGAGAGGGGAGAGACGGAGGGGCCCAGGGGGGTGAGGGGAGAGAGGTGCTTTGGTGCGAATCCTCCCCTGGATCCATAAGACTTGTAAAATAGGTCCGATAAGTCCGCTTGGAAACCAGTAGGAAGGAGTGGGGGAAAAACAAGAAAAAAACCCCAGAAGTGCACAATTCTTTCGGTTGACTGGCGAAACACGAAGGAGGTTGCTCAAACAGTAGAACGCGTGCTCATGTCAGAAGAGCTCGTTCCAGTCTTTACTGAGGGGGTCCCTGCCAATGAGAGACCGGAGCAGGAGAGTCCTGCCTGGGCCTGCTGAATATTCAATCCCCCCTTCATCTGGAGTGAAAAGTTCCATGATTTCTCTAAGCCGTGAGCTGACAGGCGTGGCGAGTGCGGTCTGCCGCACATGTAAAGCCTGAAGGAGGCGCACGCCGAATGCCTCACCGCCAGCGGGATCAATCACGCCATGACACCAAATTAAGAAAGTAAAGACAAACCACATTGACACTCTTTTACTTTAAATCACCCCAGAGACCAGCAGTTGTAGTACTCAACTGCTGCCTTTCACATGTAAATCATCTCAGCACTGTGATCTTTGAAAGCATAACCTATCCACCAATAGTTGTAAAAGTACAAATAGTTATAGACACAAAAAAAAAGTTTCAGTTTTTTTAATCATTATTTGCTAACATTCACTAAAGACAACACCCACTAAATGTGACATAATGAACTCCAAATCATCTCGCATCTATGTCGCAGCCACACTGTAACAGGTGACTACAGATCCAGAGATAATGGTTTTGTACCTTGTCAGGTTGTAGATGGAAAATCTGGGGAAATTGATATTAATCAGCTAAAAAACCTTCTAAAATTATGATAATTAACAACTTTACATAATAGAATACAAAAATACAAGAAAAAATGCAAGACTACAAGAAACAATATAAGAAAATAACTGAATATAATACTAACATTCATGAAACAGTAGAGATAGGGTGAGTGTCAGAATGCTCTTAGCCTCAGCCATGTATAATGACTTAAATAAATTACAAAAACCCAATGGGCCCCAGGGCTCTATTTAAATATGAAAGTGAGTTAGTCATTGGAGACCACATTTTAGAGTATATACTATTTACATGACACTGAGATGAAGTGGTATCCGAATCCAACTCTATTAGAGTAAATGTTACATTGGATTTGCAATACACATCTCAAATAGAGACTACTGAGTGAGAAAAAGAAACATCTACACATGGACAACACGTTTAATAGCACAGATCAACTTGAGCACCAGGGCTCAAATGCATAAAAGATTAGTAAGATCTCTGTCCACAAAAGCACATGAGACTAGACTACAGGCGGTTTAGATAAGTCAAAAAAACACACAGGCGTTTGGACTGATGGGAGAGAGAGAGAGAGAGAGAGAGATGGACAGCTGGTGGAGCATGCCGCTCTCCAACATGTGTTAGCCGGCACACTTCCCGGGCAGCCAAACACAGGCAGCAGGCATAGCTTTGCACTCGCCCACAAAGCAAAGCCTTGTTCTAACACAGAGCAAGAGAGGGATCAGGTTGTCCCGTCCCAAACACCGCGGATTGATGCCAGAACTCACCTTGCCAACTGACCAGGAGGAACATTAATCTCAAAATTACCCCAAGCAACTCCCAAGACCTAGCCAGGAGAGATAGAACGGGATCTCAAGCACGGTTCTCTTGTGATGAGCCATATGATGGAACCGGGAAGAGAATATTAGTGATTTTGAGATAGATGTAGACAGACTCTGTGTTTGTGTGTGTAAAGTACATGTGTGTGAGAGAGATACAGAGAAAAGTATCAGTGAGACCAGTAATGAAAGGAAGAAAGTGGAAGCACTATAAAATTAGATGAATTCAAACTATACCAAACATCAAATTATTTCTCAAAGGTTACCGCAGTTACAACACTACAGCACACACCATAATTAATAAATATATGAAGAACACATAATTTACAGTATACAATAATTAGACTCTATTTGGCTTAACAGTTATCCGTGAACTCAAATGGCAAATGCAGAATAGAAGCTAGAGAAAAAAATCTTCACACAAAACAGACAATTGAGGCAGGGCTGCAGTTAGTGTCCAGTGTTTTTCAATATTTCCATGTAGCCTTCACTGTGTTGGTTAAGAAGATGACTAATAGCACCCCTGGTTATAAGGGTGACAAGTCCAAGAAGAAAGAAACAAGTAAAGATAACCTACTGCTTTTATGATGATCTTAAGCCCTTCTTTTATTTCACACAAGCTATTTAAAATGAAACACAAAGCAAAGAGGTCAGCGGAAAGTCAAACAGTACCTTTAGACCACTAACCAGAATTAGACTGCAGGGTGGTGAGCAAACAGGACACTCATTCTGTTTCTATGCTGTGTATCATCTCGTATCTACTGTTTTCCCACCTTTGCTCCCGGGAGGACTTCCTGGTGCGGTGGCTACCTGTGCCAAGGCCGCGTTCGAGATGCTCCGGTTTCTACCCGGCTCACTGGTACAGCTGCTCTTTGCTGGTGCAGTTTCTGGGTGCATAGGCCAGTACGTGTTTGTCTGCGTGGGAGTTTAGGTCTACCTGTTGCGTTAGCCATTTTCTCATTGTCTTCCCACAAAATTGAATCCCATGAAATTATATGCAAGATAAGCAACTGTAGAGATAAACAAAAAGTAAGCATAAACAATTAAGACAAATCCTGATTCATCAAGGATATTATCTTTGGTAATGAATTGGAAAGAAAGCTGAAGTAGACTGATAATGATAAAACCTGTACATAGAAGAGAAATGAACAGCATGCCACATGATGTTACAGAATCTATGAATATTTATGAATAATGGTTGTGATGTTGATCATGTAAATTGATAAATGTTAATCAACTCTGTTAAGTGTGGACTATACACAAAATGAAAAATCAGTAGGCTTGTCTACATCTATAGAGCAGAAAATCTGTTGAATGTTGTCATTACTTGCAAATACTGAACATTAAGATTAATCTCTTATGTGATTTCCTTCATTTTCTCTTAGGGGATTATAACCATGTTTCGCAATTCATGTTTAAATTATAGTGATCTCTGGTTTTGCTGTGTGGGAATTTCAGTCAAATTTGATCCAGAGTCTCAGCATAACCACCAGAAGATGGCAGCAAAGGGTTGCTTTTTGGGGGGTGAAAACACGCGTTTGGCCAACTGGGGAGGAAGTAATTGGCCGTTCTCACAGAGAGATAAAGTAAAAATGCATCTGTTTGGAAATAATGATCAGATATGATGGAGCTATTTCCGTGTCATGCTATCCCAGACCTCATAAGATGTTATTTGTTGATGGTTCAGCATAGCTGATTAGACCAAGAAATATTTCAAGGTTAAGGATATACAAACACAGCTAAACTGTGAAATGTGTGTGTTTGTATGTGTTTGCCTGTTTGTGAGTGTTTGTTTATGAGTGTGTGTGTATGTGTGTGTGTGCCTCTGGGTGTGTGTGTGTGTGTGTGTGTGTGTGTGTGTGTGTGTGTGTGTGTGTGTCTGTGATCACTGCGCAGTCTTGTTTCTAGACTACTTAAGGGGATCATGCACTTATGTTCTCTGACTTACACACTGACGGGGTAAGATTTGAACATTGTTAGGATGAAAATACCCACATCCCACTGTGGGCTCTATGAAAGCAGACTATTCATTTGTGGGCTTCAAGTACATAATCTCTCAATCTAAGGGAAACAATCTTAAAGAGGCAACAGGAAAATTGCAAAAGCCAATCGCAACAAACACTCAGCTCCAGTGCTTGTTGGGAATTTTTCTATGATGGGATGGAGACAAGGGAGCGTATCCTGTGCTGTGAGTGATACGTGTAAGTGGGGTGATTTGTACTGGCTGAACCGTCTTTTGAGAGAAAACAAAGTTGCTCTGACTGCCTGCTGGACCGAAGAAGGCCACAAGGAGAGGACAGACTCTTAATTAGAGTAGCGGGCACCCTCACCACTCTTTTCAGAGAAAGCGAGAGGAGAGAGAGAGAGTGTGTGTGTGTGTGTGTGTGTGTGTGTGTGTGTGTGTGTGTGTGTGTGTGTGTGTGTGTGTGTTTGTGTGTATGTGTGAGAGAGAGAGAGAGAGAGAGAGAGAGAAAGAGAGATCCTTGTGTGATTGATGTCGTCCAATGGAGCCTTGTTAACCCCGGCGTCTGTGAGCAGGATTTACGGTCGGCCCATCCATCATGTATGAAACTCTTATCTTGAAGGGGGAGCGCTTCCCTCTCCTGCTTCACATCTCCAAAGCATGAGCCAACCAGAGGGCCCGCCGTGCCATCACATCCATTCCCAGAGCCCGCCATCAACTCTGACCTGAGTCTCCTGGCTGGCTCGCCACCCATACCCTGATCCACTCAGCTCATCGCTATGGTGATAAAGGACGGAATCACTGAGGTCAAGTCCTCCAGATTTGCTCGGTTGATGTCTGCAGACACTGCATGCAATACATGTGGCCCATCTCAGCAGCAGATTGCAGTGCAGATGAATGTGGTAGGTAGAATTTGGTATCAAGTTATTTTTGTGATGAAACAAGTTTTTTCAGTCACACCCTACACATTAGATATTAGGCACACACACACACACACACACACACACACACACACACACATACACATACACACACATCCACACACAGATATACCCCATTGACACACACACACAATATACAGAACATCCCAATTTAAAAAAACATACACACAGTCAGACAGACACATACCCCCACACACAAAAAGAGAGAGAGTGAGAGAGAGAGAGTGAGAGAGAGTATAATGAGTAAGTCTCTCTCTCTTGACACTGTCCAGGAAATGCTTCTGGTTACTTGAGAAATTCTTTCCCAGAGAATGGCACTCACTCTTTGTCCAGCCTTGTGTCTGAGTGACTGATGGCTGCGACCCCGTCCCTGCCACTGCTCAACATCTCAGTGCTACCCCCGCCGCCCCGGGGGTACCATCCAAAACAAGCCTCCCAGAGCTCCCAGTCCTGCCACCATCTGGAGACAAGGCCCGTCCACAGCGTCATGGTAACTGCAATCTCTCAGTTGCCATGGCAATGGAGCACAACCAAGGTCCATGTAACCTTGGTAGCAAGCGCCTGCACGAGAGGGAGGGTGGATAAGCTGGTGGCCACCTGAGGACAATCAGGTCGGCAATCTGCAACATACCAACTGAAGCAACAGATAAGCAGAGTTTCTGTGGCTTCTTCTTGTGCTGTACTGGTTTGTGCTCTACTGTTTTTAAAGTGAGAACACTGGCTGTGATTCAGAGCTGCTTGTGTCTAACCTTTTTCAGTATTTAGTTTGTGTGACTGGCTAATTCAATTGTGTTGTGTAGACACTAGAACACCATTCAGTTAAAATCCCAGGGCCGCCAAAATCAACGGCAGCAACTCCAACTCATTAAAGACATTCCACGTCTAAACACTACCAAACAAGCAACAAACAAACACGCAAGTCTGTTTTTTCTCTCTTTTTCCTCTCATGATAAAATGACATAAAACAAACTCCTGACATCCAACATCCCTTTTCCGCCCTGCAAGACCCCCAGTGTCGGCCTGCCAGTGGGTCAGACAGGCGTCCCCCAGAGATGAGCACTGGCCCTGGGAGCCGACCCAGCCAAGGGCCCTGCTCTGCCATGGGAGAGAGAGAGGGCCAGTCTGGAGCTGGGGAGACCGAGACAGCAGCTGCTTAATTTAGCAGCAGTGGGAAGAGCACAGGATGTCTTTTCAGAGATCATTAAGCACACAGCCGTTATTTATCTGCAAGAATGTGGGCTCTCAGAGACAGAGAGAGAAAGATGAGGAAGAATAGGAAGGGGGCACAGAGAGAGAGAGAGAGAGAGAGAGAGAGAGAGAGGCCAGGTCATTAGCAGAGGGCAGCTCGGCGTTGGATGGAGTGAGTGTGGGTGATGAATTGAATGCCGCATGTCTCGTTCCTCCAGACAAACGGCTTTGTTTAAGGCTGTATTTAAAGTGTCACTTTTCACGGGTAATTGCTCCTTAAAAGGAAAGCGAGAGTTATCATCCGTCAGCCTCTGCACTTTCAGGCATGCCTCCCCAGTTTGACCTTTAACCTGTCGGTGTAGTGAACACTCAGACAGAGGCGAGCACACGTGCACGGGCCCTACCGCGGCTGCAACATGGCACTGTTCATCTCCCCTGTCAGGAGCTTGTGGAAGCTGAGGTTACACAGTGGAGTAAACACACACCTCCATGGCCCCCTGTAACAGGAGCTTTCCAGAGGCCAAAGGGCTCATAACGCAACCTATAGTTCGTTTAAAGCGACACAATATTTTTTTTTACTTTAACATCACGACTTCAATCGCATTTGGATGATAGACTGTGTTTCAATGTGGGCAACGCAATTTCTTGCATTGCCAATGCATGCCTGACCCCAGAACACCTGATATTGTAATATGTAATGTTTTTGCAGGTAGGAGCATGGCCCTTTTTGTCAGCTTTAGATTAATTGGGTACTCCTTAGAGCTAAATGGCTACCCAGAACATAGAAAATCAACAAAAAGGGGAAATCCTAATTGTATCACTTTAATGAAGCAATTAGTCCCTTGGCTTCACAAACCACACTGGGTCATAAACACTGCTTTGACTGAATGATATAAAGTATGTTGGAAGGTAATATGCAGTCTAATCACACATATAGTTGAGCTGTGTATATGGTGTATAGCCATTCCTCTTTTTTTTGCATTGTACCATATGGTCAATGTCTTTCTACCTCTGTGTGATTACAGATCAAAATGAAAACATGGTTTACCTGCCACAGAGAGGAAAGAGTATAATGCAATAGAAAATGTAATCATTTTAGGCTACAGTACATTGCTGTACAAGAATACCAGTAGCTCCATGATGTCTCCATCCAGAGTATAATTGTTGTCCTTCCTGCAACAAGGAAAAATCTTTCACATTGTAAAAACAAAGCATATATCTGTCATCCCTGGTCTTTGGTGTCCTGGATTTGAATGCATTTACATGTGTGGGCCAAGCCATGATGAGAATGAAAGGAGTGGAGGACGAGCCGTGGTTAAAAGTGCCTGGCGTGAGCGCAGAGCAGACTCAGACGTTATCACTGCGTTATGGGACGGAGTTCAGTATAAAGTGTCACTAATACAGGATTATCCACACCACTCCAGCTTTGGTGAAATCAGGAGAGACATGGTGAAACATTGAGCATTTTCCACTCATCCGATTTTGATTTCCATATAGCACATCGAATCAATTTTTATCTAGACATGAGTAACAGTGGTCTGAGAGCTATATGCTTTGTTTGAGCAAATAGGATTTCATGGTTTAATTCAGATTTTCTGTCACTGGCGACATCTTGAACTGGCATAAACACTAGTGTCTCTAAGAACTCTAAGAGTTCCCTTTGGACTTGCAAAACGAAAATAGACGTGATGTATTTACGAAAGGGCAAATGACACAT
This sequence comes from Alosa alosa, assembly GCF_017589495.1. NCBI lineage: Eukaryota > Metazoa > Chordata > Actinopteri > Clupeiformes > Clupeidae > Alosa > Alosa alosa. The sequence goes on from NC_063189.1 coordinate 36,380,114, forward strand.
AAACCCAATGTTGAATGTGCATTGTTGACCCAAGAGAGGAGAGCGTGATTGGCGCGACAGGAAACCACATTCTGTATGCAACTCTATGATCTCAGACGCTGACAAACAGAAAAAGCTAAGTGCACCAAGACCGTATTAATCGCCCATGAGGGACTCAAGTGATCAAACAAATCCCCCACAAACATCAACTTCATGGAGAGAGAAAGCGTGAGTCACACTGAACACTCTCTGGAAAACAGGAATGAACACAAAATAAAAACCATGCAGTGAGGGACAATTTAATGGTGGTGGTGGCAGGACAAACAGCATGGGGCTTGTCTCAGGCTTGGACTGCATTTCCCAGTGGACATCTGAGGAAACTTCCTGGAGTGACCAGAGCAGAATGGCATTCCTGCCTCAACAGCAGTGCACCGGTGGAATCCACCTCAAAACAATAACAGGCAGATTCCAGTGGCACCCCCTCTCAGAGAGGGGAACACCCACCCACAGGCATAGGCCTGCTCCAAACACACACACACACACACACACACACACACACACACACACACACACACACACACACACACACACACACACACAGACACACACACACACACACACACACACACACACACACACACACACACACACACACACACACACACACACACACACACACACACACAACACACACACAGCTAATCAACACAGTGGCCTCCAGAGTCAGGCCGTGTGTTTGATATGCAGACAGGTGGAAGCCAAGACTTCAGGCTGAGGTTGTGTAGGTGTGTTATTTGTGTAGTGTATTCCCAGAGTAGATCTGGACAGTGTAAATGAATAAAACAGCAACAATATCCACAGAAAGCAAAAGTATCTATTTGTATACCGGTCCTTTTAGGAGTAACTACTCTGAGTCTGGGCTCTGTGGGAAGCTCCTTGGTCCCCCAGAAGTTTATGATGACTGTCTGCTTCCTTTTCAAATTCATCCACGGGTTTATTTTGGTGCCTTACTGCCAGCCATCCGGAGCATGAAAATGTCTGACCAATTAGAAAGCACTTCCTGCGCAGGGTGCCTGTGAAGATTGGGGCATTGGGGGAGAGGGGTTGAGGGGTTGAGGGGTTGAGAGTTGTGTAATGTGAAACAGCACTCCCCCTCGTCTCACTCGCACACACAGTGATTGATTGAAGCTTCATGTAAAAATGTAACGATAAGGAAATGAAATTGCTTTGCTGGGGGGGGGGGGACTAGCTTGATGCAATTAAAAAGCTTCGACCAAGTGACTGGAGAGCTTTTTATTGGTGATCTGAGAAAGAGTTAGAGAGAGAGAGAGAGAGAAAGAGAGAGAGAGAGAGAGAGGCTGTTATTGTCTTTTTTTTTCGGAAAAGCACTTAAGCGCTCCACTTAATTAATGACATTATTCCAGTTTGGAAAATCAAATCAAAAGCTGTTCTGGCCTATTTCTCAGGAAAAATGTGAAGGGAAAAGCAACATTAAAAGCTATCCATAAGAGCTGATGTGCCACTGATGAAAATCAGATACCCTTGACAGAAAGACAGGCCTTTCATGGCTGGTGTCTGTTTTAGGTCTTATTTGGTTTGGAGCTCTATCATCTAAACACATCCGAGATTTGGGTAACACTTTATAATAACTACACACAATTCATAATTATGACACATTATGGCACAGCGGTCCGGGCGGTCATATAGTCAGATTTTTTTTTTTTTTTTTTTTTTTTCTTTTTTTTTATGCCCAAATTTCCGTCAATGATTCCCGGACACTGAAAGACCGGGGTACCACGAAACTTGGTGGACATGTAACCCCACATGGATAGCATGGAACCATCGTTTTTCGTTTTGATCTGTAGCCCCTCCGCTGAATTGGACCCCGAAAAGGAGGGTAGGGCAGACACAGTTTTCTGTGAATATCTCGAAAACCGTGGGAGGACCATTTTTTTTGTATGTTGATCTCAAGGGGCCATGTCAACCCATTCCATAACCACTCATTTCATGTATAGCCCACCTAGTTAAACACAAAAAAGTAAAAATGAGGTGGTGTAATTGAAGGTATCTGTGACCTAACATAGTCAAAACTGCACAAAATTGGAAGTGTAGGATCATTATGACACCCTATGTATGCACGCCAAGTTTTGTGGAATTCCGTTCATGGGGGCCACACAATAAATTAATTTATGTTACTATACACCAACTGGCCTGTAGGTGGCGGGAGACAGTTTTCTGTGAATATCTCGAGAACCGTAGGGGCCTAGGAGGTCCACCTTTTTTTGTATGTTGGTCTTAAGGGGCATGTCAACCCATCCCATTACCACTTATTTCATGTATAGCGCCACCTAATTAAAAATTAAAAAGCAAAAATGAGGTGTTTTCATCTCAATATCTCTGGCTGACAAGGTCAAAACTGCACGAAATTAAAAGAGTAGGATCATTATGACACCCTCTGAATGCATGCCAAGTTTTGTGTACTTTCGTTCATGGGGGCCTTACAATAAAATAATTTATGTGTACATTTAGTGACGTACACCAACAAGGATTCCCGGACACTGAAAGACCGGGGTACACAAAACTTGGTGAGCATGTACCCCCACATGGATAGCATGGAACCGTCATTTTTTCGTTTTCATCTGCAGCCCCCGCTGGACTGGACCCCCGAAAGGAGGGTAGGGCAGACACAGTTCTCTGTGAATCTTTTATGGTATGTTGGTCTCAAGGGCCCACATCAACCTGGCTCATAATCACTCATTTGTGATTTGCCCCCGGTAAAAATGAAAATCAGTAGGATTAAAAAGAAAGGCAAAATAAATATTCATCATCATCATCATGGCTGCATTTTCAGTATTGGCGAAGTAGTCGTTTGTCCACTAGATGGCGCATCGTTGCAGTGAGGCGTAATTTTTGTTGGAAGTTAAAAGTGGGTTGGAAAAACAATGGACGCTTCATACAAGGACTGTAATTTACACCGCGAGCGAACATCTAATAAGGATAGGGGCGATGTTCACATGAAGTGTAATTCCATTTCTTCTTGAAGCGAAATAAATCTAAGGATGTTTCTCGACATGCTTGGTTTTACTGCAGGTAATGCGTTAATCTTGTAATATCAATAAGGACCTAGGTAATGTTACCGTTAGCTTTGGTTGAGTGATGGAGGCATTTGATTGATTGCATTTGTAGAAAACTATAAATGCGGTTATACCAAGCAAATTGATAGCAGCACTGTTTGTATCTTTCGACTGTCATTTATTGCACGCTACAAAATCATTCTGTGCAATGGAAGATTTACCAACGTTACACCGGTCTGATACAGTTTTGCCTATACATCGTGAGACTGAGACGCCTGTTTATTTTGTTTTAAGTCGTGCAGGGTGTGAGAGGGGAATCGATGTGCTTTGATTACAGCTTGGTAGTTGTAGTCTGTGAAATTAAAAGCACGCATGTGTGAAGTATCCAAACAATGACACCTTCATTTCATTATGGCTGCTTTAGCAAAACACCTTAAGCTACTGTGTAGTGGGTCCCATTTAGAAGTGGCTACTTCATTCGCTTTCCTTGACTCATGGAGCTGCGTGAATGTTATTACAACTTTTCGCCACGATATGACAGTTTAAGTCCGCTTGATACTGTAAAGAAGCCATTGGTTTCAAAGGAGATTTTATTTGTGTAAGCCAGCATAGCCTATTGACAATTTATGTTGTCAATAGGCCTACCTTATAATCCTACCTGTAGCTTAGGGAAGCTAACAACTTTCTATTAGGATCTAGTTTGTTAGTTACCGCTTTGTCATAACTCCCTGATGCATTTTGCATTTAGAATAGCCAGAGCGTGTATATCTCAATCGAAAATTAAACAATATCGGTGCCTATGGACTAGGCTGGGTGAACCCAGCCTGATCTGCCCGCCATTTATTTTTTTGATTTCTTAAAAGATTGAGCTTGGTCTGATGAAAGCCAGACTAGCCATGGACCTCAGTTAAACAATGCAAGGGAACATGAATCAGCCTATATTTGCACTAACAATAACGGACAAAAGCTTTTCAACTTTGGCCCGTTAAAATGTGAATGAACAGTCTAGCGGCGCATTTCATCAAGGCCCATTTGGACATGTCAGTTATTTGCACCTCTGGTTAGATGTAAAACAGCATTTCGTTTCAGACTAGGCTAAAGTTACTTAATTTGTGCATTAACAATAACGTTTCAGACTACTGTTACTTAATTTGTTCATTGACAATAAAGTATTACATGAACTAAAGATGACTAAAATCTTATGTAGAAGAAGAAACATTCACAAAAAAATCCATCCATCCAAAAATGACCTTTGTTTATAAATACATAAAAAATAAATAAATAAATAACATTATGCTGATACCTTTTGCTTTTCCCAAATACAATGTAGCCTACAGGTGTAAGTGACCTTTCATCAATCCAGTTGCAATGGATGAACTGTGATGAACTGCCCTACTTGTGATTGTTTAGAGATTTTAAAGGTTTTATAACAATTCTACATCTTCTTTGGCTATTCTACAATCTATTCACCTTTTCAGCACCAGTAGGGTACTTTCTGTGCAGCCGCACACACACACTCAGGCATGCCAAACAAGCATACACAAAAGTTTCAAGAGTGGGGGATGGAGTAAAATATGGAGACAAATTGAAGTGTGATTTATTTTCGCGGAACGGATGTACAGGACTGAGCGGCGGTCATATTTTGTACCGCTATGCGGTACATCTAGTTTATTAAGCCTTTGTTACTTATTAGTTAATGGTTTGTTCATCATTAGTAATTTATTGTTCATACATAATTTATCATCAGTAATCTTTGAATGTAATCTTTACATTTGAAAATGTGTTGCAAGGCATAGAAAGTCCTCACTTTAGATAAGCTCACAAAATATCATTAACTAACCACTAACTAACTCCTGAGTTAATAATACATTATAGTATTAGGAAGTGGTTTATAAAATATGTATCCTCACCCTAACTAATCATTAGTGCATGTGTATGTAACAACTGTTAAATAATGGAAATATTACTTCATCAACACAATATTATTGCATAATTTATAAGTATTAACAGTAATCTATAAACATATTTTAGATATAGGCTTATTTACTATGAACAAACCATTTATAACACTGTGTGTACAAATACTTTTTGATGATAATTAACATAGGAGCAATGCTTTACAAATGATGAACAAAGTAATTTTGTAATAGTTTGCAACTGGTTTATAATGGGAAAATTATTTCATTTATAAGTGGTGGTTTCATCGTTTATTAAGTATAAATCATGTACTTACAAACATATTTTTGGATAAGCTTATTTTCTATGAACAAACCATTTATAACTGTGTGAACAAATGCTTTACTGATGATAAATTATGTATGAACAATAAATTACTAATGATGAGCAAACTATTAACTAATAAGTAACAAAGGCTTAATACATGATGAATTGTGTGTAGTTATTATAAAGTGTTACCGAGATTTGAAGTTACAGTCATTGCTGGAAGAGGGGGCAGACTACAGGAATCCAAAGCAAAGCAAAAGCATTAAGTCATCAAGTCTATTTCCATTAGTCATTGATCACATTCACATCATCCAAAGCAGGCGTTACAAACATCCCGGGATTGCAGAATTCTGTACCTTCCCGCACACACCATCACTATTTCCAGTGAATTTCCTCTTCCTGACTAACACACCCTCAGATCAGAGAGGACTTCACCGGGGGAGAGAGATTCCTGAAAAGTATGTGCCTGACCTCTTGCGTGCTGTGGTAGCAGCAAATGTTACAGTGATTTGGCAGCTTTGTTTTTGGAGTGGGGAATTCTTAGGGTGTGAGAGTAACTGTGAGGGAGAGCAGTGCAAATGGAAACCACCTGTATGAAGTACACACTGGGAATTTGCATATGACATTTGCCATTTGTATTGAGTGTTTCCCTGCTTTGGCGCGGAATATTTGCTAATAGCCTTGGGGCTGCAACGGGATGCCTGCTTTTGTACCATCCCAGATGACCAGTGCAAATATGCATGAAGGCAAGGTTTTCTCTGTTTTACGTAACCTGCTCAAATCCTCCTATTGTAATATCAGACAGCAGGACTAAATGGGTACTTTTCAGGTACTTCCAGCTAAAAGCGTGTACGTGTGAAGAGTGGGACAAGGCATGATGTCTCTAGTTCAAGAATGTGTTGATTCATTTCCTTCCTCTGAACTGTAATACTTCTATTAGAGTTTCACCCTAACTGTGTGGATGAATCGTTCAGGTTTGTGGCATCACAGGATATGACAAAATGAGAGATTGTGGTGTTGGAGAAACCTTAGGAGCCAAAATGAGAGATTGTGGTGTTGGAGAAACCTTAGGAGCCAACAGAGCTGCCGAGATTACGGTTGTGGACATGAAACACACTAGGAAATAGAATTCTTGCACTCTGGATGAAATCTGTTCGCCTCTGTGCGTCTCAATATCCCCATCAATTCATCACAGCAGAACTGTTGGAACCATATGCATCTAGCTTAGAGGGAAACGTTTCCTTGTTTTTTTTTTGCAAATGAAATGGAAAAGCTAAGTAAACACAGGAATGAACCCAGTGGTGGAGGGACGTACACAGATTCATTATTAAATAATGGCTGCTTCTGCATTTTACATCAGAACTGTTCACAACATGTTAAAATAATGAATCATCTGTGGCTGTGGTATACCAACAGTCTCTAAGGTTCTCAAAACAACATCAGGCGGTAGGCAAGAAACAAAACAGTTTATTTATTTATTTATTGATCCATACGTAAAAAGGGATTCTGTGTGGAGAGAGTAGAACCCTAATGTATTGCCTCTGACAAACACACTTTGCACATATTTCTCCCTCATTTCTTTAGAAAGTAGAAAGTATGAACTGCCAGTCAACACTGATAGTAAGTAAAGTCAATTTTTTACACACACACACACACACACACACACACACACACACACACACACACACACACACACACACACACACACACACCATGATGGATCATGATTGGTGACCCACTGCCCACATTCAACACCATTTAAAATCATTACCAGGCTTTGAACAGCCTCTGCACAGCCTCATTCCTCCACTGATGTTTCTCCACAGCTCTTGGAGTGGAGAGATGAAGGGGGGGTATGGTGTGGGTGGAGTGCGGTGGAGAGATGAAGGGGGGGTATGGTGTGGGTGGGTGGGGGTATATTATTCCGAGAGGAACGTGAAGTTATGGGCTTGAGAGCAGAGCACGCATCAATCTGCGCATAAAGCGCTGGACACTAACCAGCTGTAGACCTGCACTGAGCGCCCCGGGACGGGAGTGGACGGTGTTCCTGACGCACACAGAGGTGCTTACATACAGGGAGGAGTGCCTCATGGAATGTTAACGTATGGAAAATAATGGCCTGTTTTCTTCAAAAGCCCCCCCGTAAAATGTATGCGCCCCCTCTTCCCCAAAGAAGTGAAAGTGATGATATCATGGCGATGGCACTGCAGCTGTCCATTTGCTGTTCGCCTCCCCAGCGCAGGCTAATAAATTCACTGGACGTTAACACCGATTGTGAATTGTTTACAAACAGCTGTAGTTCTTGAACGATGGCCACGTGGAAGCAGAGTGAACCCTGCAGCAGAGCAGAGCAGAGCAGAACTGTGATACTCTAACAAGCTTTATTCAGCTGGAAGGTAGCATGTCAGTCATTGTATTGAAAAACAAAACAGCGCACCACAATGACTTAAAAAACCTCCATAGCACAAGTTACATCCTCACGCCCTCCTCACTACTACACCCTCACGCCCTCCTCACTACCACTACTACACCCTCACGCCCTCCTCACTACTACACCCTCACGCCCTCCTCACTACTACTACTACACCCTCACGCCCTCCTCACTACCACTACTACACCCTCACGCCCTCCTCACTACCACTACTACACCCCTCACCTCCTCACCTCCCTCCCCTCACTACCACCTACACCCCTCACTACTACACCCTCACCCTCACGCCCCTCCTCACTACCACTACTACACCCTCACACCCTCCTCACTACTACTACTACACCCTCACGCTCCCCACTACTACTACACCCTCACTCACTACACCCCTCACACCTCACTACTCACCTCCCCTCACTACTACACCCTCACGCCCTCCTCACTACACTACTACACCCTCACGCCCTCCTCACTACTACACCCTCACGCCCTCCTCACTACTACACCCTCACGCCCTCCTCACTACTACACCCTCACGCCCTCCTCACTACCACCCCTCACGCCCTCCTCACCCCTCCTACCCCCTCACCCTCCTCTACTACTACTACACCCTCACGCCCTCCTCACTACTACACCCTCACGCCCTCCTCACTACCACTACTACACCCTCACGCCCTCCTCACCTACTACACCCTCACGCCCTCCTCACTACTACACCCTCACGCTCCTCCTACCACTACTACACCCCCTCACCCTACTACACCCTCACGCCCTCCTCACTCACACCCTCCTCACTACTACACCCTCACGCCCTCCTCACTACCACTACTACACCCTCACACCCTCCTCACTACTACACCCTCACGCCCTCCTCACTAATGTCCACATCTGCTACTGTCCCCCAGTGCTTGTCCTCATGGATGGGATCAAAAATGTGATGACAGCCAATACATTATGAATGAGGCCTGACTGCCTTTCTGACTCTGTGACTGACCATTTGGCACGTACAAGAGACTGTGAGACTGGGGGTAGAGGGTTGGGTGGGGGCTGGGAGCCCAGACAGGCCGCATTGCAACACACCCCACAGGGACTGTGAACCACTGTGCCCCCAGCTTCTTGGCAGGCAGCGGAGAGAGCCTAAAATGGTGTATTCATCAACTATGCAAAGGCACAAAACTCTTCTTTTAAAGAAAGCCGCCGCAGGTTGCCAAGAATAAGCTGTGATAGATATGGCGGTACAGCGCGGCAACCTTCTGAGGGTCAACCCCACCAGATGCTAGTTTACGGGGGTGGAGGACAAGTGAGGGGAGGGGAGGAGCAGAAAAGAGAAGAGAGGAGAAGAAAGGAGAAGTAGAAGAGTAGAAGAAGTGAAGACAGAAAAAGAGGAGAAGAGAAAGTGACAGCATGATTATCAGTAAGGCAACACAGTCCAAACAAGTGAGCATGTTCTTGCTGCAGACAAAAGACCACAAAAGGAGAGCCCCCACCCCCCCAACCCCACGCGTGATTAAGAGGGAGGTAAAGCATGGTTGGGGGCGGTTGAGTGTTCTGTTAAGCCCGGCCCAAACCGAGGTGGTCTGACAGAAGTGTGGCTCAGGTTTCAGGCGTCTGCGACGCGTCGGCTGTGAGAAAAGGTTGAACTCCTTGCTGTGTACGTCCAAGAGTACTAACAAACACTGAGCAGGCTATTTAAGGCCTCGGCCCTAGAAACATAAATATGCCGAAACCTGAGCGCGTGAGACCCCCACCAGCTCATCAAACAGACAGGGACACTCGAGTGTGGGGAAGAGAAGAGAAGGGAGATGAGCACTACGCTGGAATCAAGCATGTCTGGAATCCTATCCCTGGACCTAACAGACCCTCAGCATCTTTCACTGTCTGCATAAGGCCTTGGAATGCAGAATCAACTATGAAGCACACTTTCTTTTGTTCATCAAAAGAAACGTCTATGTGGCCATAGTCTTTCCTACCAGCCTATCCAATTACAGTTTTTTCTGAATGCTTAAACCCTAACCGTGATTCTTCTAGCACAATCTCTAAAACTATTCATTTGTATAGCAAAACCACTCACTGAGTTTGCAAAACTGAAAGCACAAACACTGATTTGCACTCAGTTTGCAATTTTGTAACACACACTTTGCAAAACTGTTGGTACAATCCACTGCACAGCACTCTTTTTGCATAACTGTAAACACAACTCACTGCTTTACACTCAATTTCCAAATGATCAACACACTCCTAGCAAAACTATGCACATATATGCCTATTATTTACACTATTTTGCCAACTGTCTGGCACACTGTCACATCATGAAAACTGTTTTAGATAATTAGTTCACTTTGCAATCAGCCTAAGCAGTGTAAATAAGCCACAGGTAAGCTGTCCGTGTGGAGTACAAGGGAGCAGGAAGAGTAAGAAGAGTGAGCATTAGAAGAGGCCTAGGAAGAGGATGTGGAGGTGAAGAAGTAGGAGGAAGAGGAGGAGGAAGAGGATGCAGAGGTGAAGAAGCTAGAGGGGGAGGACGACAAGGACAAGGAGGTGAAGTTAGAGGAAGAGGACAAGGAGGAGCAAGAGGAGGACGAGGAGGGGGAAGATGAAGGGTAAGAAGAGAAAGAAATAGCCATTTTACAGGCAAAAAATCAGTCCACATGTGGGGATATTGACCAGGCATCATGTCAGGCCTGGATACGGCATTCCAGAATATATTTTCCCCGGTGCCGGTGCCTTGGACTAGAGGACATTGCATGTGATGTAGACAAGAGAGAGAGACGACACGATGTAGACTGATTTTTTTTCTCAGTGAAATTGCTATTTTGTGTTTTAAACTTGGAAAAACACACTTGTGTTTGTTTTGATGCGTGTAAATAAACACCAATACTTGAAGTTTGGATCCCTGTATGCTTACAGAACTATGACAAAAGTATGACCTCAAACTGACATAGCCTACCTTGTGCACAGAGAAAGCAAAACCCAGATGTGTTTTTAATTAATACCATCAGTGTGTAGTTGGCACATTGTGTGCTTATTATTGTGAAGGCTTGTGTTTATTGTTTGATACGAAAACACCATTTTTAAGGTGTGAAGAGTTAAGCATGGTGTGTTAGCTTTTGCAAGAGAACTACAATGTTTTGCTAATTTGGTGAAAGGTTTTCCTATTTGTGTGTAGAGTTTTGCAAAAATAGCCAATAGTTACAAAAAATGTGCTTAAGCAATCAGAAAAAAACTGTCAATGTATTGCTCATATTAGCTTAATGGTTAATGTAGCTTACAGTTTTTCTTGATTGTTTGCACACATTTTCTGAAAGCATGCCTCATACTCTCAGAACTCTACACACAAATCAAAAACACCCACACAGTGGGCAAAACCTCTCAATTCTCCTGCAAAAGGAAACTTTACATTCAAAACAATGTTATTTCTTCTCAAAATGGTATTTTGTTTTCCAATGACACACACAAGCCATCATATGAATAGACATTTATAAGAACCAGTTGAACACTGACGTGCTCAATGTAATTAACTACGTGCACTACGATGAATGGAAAACACCTCTTCCCCATTTATCATAATGACTAAGGCCTTTTTTGGTTCAGTGTTATACTTACTACAGACAGTAGGCCTACATACATAAGTGTGTTGTAAAACATTTGAGAATAGTGTTTTTATACACAGAACACACAAATACACGGCAACAAATATATTTTATTTTTCCCACAAAAAACAATGTACACAGTGTACATCCCAACCAACACAAAGTTGCACATACAGCGTTCTACATACAAAACAACAGAAGAATTTACTGTGTACAGTTACAGTAAAAAAAAACTATGATGCATGCTTACAGTAAAAAAAACTATGCTGCATCCTCTCTTCTGTTTCGGTCTGGCCACAGCACCTCATCCACATCACAAGCATTATGCTAAAGCTCTGATTGCTAATTGTAAAACTGTGTGACAGGTGTTTGCCCATGTTATATAAGTCAGTGTGCATAGTAGGGCAATTAACTTTAGAATTTGAATGGCAGTGTGTTACTTGTGAAAACAAGAGATTTTATTCATGAAAATTGTGCCAAATGCCGAGAATTGTGTGTAGTGTTTTAGAACTGCAATTTGAGTGTAAAGCAGGAATTGTGCTTGTAGTTTAGCAGAATTGGTTTAGGGGTTGGTGCACGAGTTACATGTTGTGGTCATTGTGTCTCAAGTACCAGTGTTTGTGTGTAAACAATTGAGAAAATACATTGCAAAATACATTTCATGAAAACTGTGCCGTTACAAATGATTTACAACCCCTTTCAAACCACACCAAGACTAAGCTATCCTATTTTATGGGTCTTGATATTTTGGGTTATTTTAACATATGTGTAATGGAATGGGATGATTTCAATTGAAACGAAACATAGTGCTTTTTTTAACGATAATCTCCCAGTTGTCTGCCAAAAACATTAGGAGTGTTTGGAGCGCGCCGAAACTAATCCAGTCTCTAATTCCTCATCATTAAGGAGGGTCTGCATGAGAATCCACAAGTATAAGAGGTGGGTTAACGATAGCCCATTAAATCTCATTTTACTGGAAGGCAAGTGATCACCTCAGCAGTATGAAAACCCTATGAACTTAATCAGTGCCATGTCCGTAGTATGCTTAAGCCATTAAATTCATGAGCATGGCCCCTAAAGCCAACTGTTAGGCCTATAAACAGGCACACCCTATGCATGGCTACCACCCCATCATGCCTTCCACATGGAGGGCCACTCAGTGACTGACAGAGGACTCCTACAAAACCACTCACAATAGCCCCTAGACACTGGTCATAGCCCATAAATTTGGGCTTCAATACGCTTGCTTTTGTAAATGTTTCTCTTTGAATTACAAACGGTGCTTGACGGACACTGTCAGATAGAATAGCAAGACAAAGTAGGGGGGAAAGTCTGGAAAAAACTTTTGTGTGTGTGTGTGTGTGTGTGTGTGTGTGTGTGTGTGTGTGTGTGTGTGTGTGTGTGTGTGTGTATTTCACTGCATACACCCACTGTGTGCTTTCTCTCTTCTTTCAATATTTCAATAAAAAACATAGCTAGACAAGTCCAAGATAATTATTCCCCTATATACTGCTATGAGCCATACTAGGCCTGGCAAATATTGATTCCCTGCCACAGTAATTAGTCTGTTAACATAGCTGCTGTACTATTATGCTTGGGAACACTGGCTCTCCAGTCATCAATAACACATTGCAATTCATTTGCATGTTTACATAATGTACATTTGCATGTGGTCCAGGCCAGCTCTTATACAGAGGGGCCCATCTTCTCCCTTCCACCCTGGGTTCAGTTCCAGGTTTCTTCCATTTTAAAAGGGCCTGTATGCCCCCCTGTATGCCTGTATGCATTCTTTTGGAAATAAAGCCTTGGCGTCTATTATCATTATCTATGTAACGACTGTTGATGGCATTATGTAAAGAAAATGAAATTGAGCGGAAGCTTTGTGATCGCATATTTGACTGATGACTTATAAACGTGTTATAAACCAAAAGTTGTTAACAAGTATCTGCTGTTTTGAAACAAAACATGTAGTAAGACTGAAATCTTAACAATAAAGAACAGTCCATCCATAACACCGCAAAGCGGTATCCAATCATGTGGGGACGGATCATGGTCCTAATAGCTCACGACAACACCATCTTATTATGAATCTACAGATGTAGAGGGAGATTCAGTTTACTGACTGACTGAAAACACTAGTTAAGACTCCCCTGATGTTGAAGCTGTAGACTATCTAAAATCGAGCTTGCACCAGTACTCCACTATACATTTCTCTTATTCAGTGGTTATTACATTCAACACTGCATTTCCCGATCCTGCAGCCACCCATGATTTCATGAGGGTTTTTTTATGGCAGGAGAGTTGAGAGAAATCCGTGCTGACAGGCGACTCCACCACGTCCAGGAACCGGACAGCCTTGGCCTGCAGCACGCCTCTGGACTGAGCTGGTCTCTGTGTTCGCCTGGTGGCCCAGCGCTTTCGCTCGACAGCGCTCCCTCAGTAAAGTGCCGCTGTGACAGCCTTGAAGGCATTGCACCACCCCATGCTGATGGATGAGTGATTTATGGAGACTCAGATCCGGTCGTTTTACACAGAGCACAGGGTGAAGGGACACCCACCGCCCGGTGCCTGCGACGTCACTTGCTGTCCGATAAATCACTCAGCCATGTTTCTTTTCTTCATAAAAATGCCTGGAGCAAAAGCTCATATATTTTGTGTTTACTCAACAGAGATTTATATGAATAAATGATTAAGTAAATAGCAGGTCATGCACCTGAGGGACCGTCCACAAGGCCAAATGGAAATATGCCAGGCTTGTATTCTCAAATTTAGAGAGCTGTTTGACTGAAAATATGTGATAAACTTTAACAGTCCTGAGGTATTGCATTTTGTTATGCACAAGACTGTGACATGTTTTTAAATGATGGTTGCCCTGAACTCTCCGCTAAACTCAATCACAACCTCAGAAGAAAGTTGAACATAATAAAGAAAATAAATAAAGAATAGGATTTATCTGTGACCCAAAGCTGAGAGGAAGGCCACAACTGAAGCCATACGTTATCAGAGACTATCACAGTCATGGAACGTGTCACTTATGTTTTGACACAACAGCTAATCTTGTTTGACTCTCATCCATTTGGAGTGTGCATTGCACAGAGATTAGAATTCTTGAGATTTCATTAGCTTCATTAGAGAGGTCACAGGAGGTTCAAGTACTAGATTACACTGCGGCTAAAGAACTAGGTGAGCTGATCTCAGAAGTATGCCGGTTAGTTTTGAAGGGGGGCGGGGGGGCGCTGAAGTATACTGATACCTGACGGCCCCGGTGGCTTTTCATCCTTCCAACACCTTTGCCTTTTTGACAGGGTCAGAGAGGAGAGGAGTAAGTGGCTTTAAATGGATTTGTTGCTACCGTCTGCTCACATACTTGACCCTGTTTGTCTTAACAAAGTCTGATCAATCAATTGGCAAAAAAAAAAAAAAATCTCTGGAAAATTTAGAACTGTAGATGTTGTTTCCCCTTTTGTGTTCAACACAATGTATGTGGTTATCTTAATGCACATAAAAATATACTGTGCTTTTTTATGATGCAAAGCAGAGACTGGCTGGGACTGCCAAAACAATTCCCCTGTAAATCCTGGACTGACAAATGCATCAACAAACACCCTGTGAAAGAGATAAGGTGTTTATTGCCCACTTTGTGTCACACAGTCTGTCGTTTCCCAACATTGTCTCGCTGTGCGTCTTCCCCCAATGAGCCAGTAACTCATCCTGACTGGAAACGAAAACACTGGGACACAAAGTAAGTTGGGGAGAAGTAAAGGAACGGAGTGGAAGGCAGACATCAGTCCCTGAAGCTTCTGCAGGTCATGCGTGACGCTGATGCTTGGAAGCTCCTACGGAAAAAACAACCCCTTCCCCACCACCCCCAGAATCATTG
The DNA here is from genome assembly GCF_017589495.1 of Alosa alosa. Classification (NCBI taxonomy): domain Eukaryota; kingdom Metazoa; phylum Chordata; class Actinopteri; order Clupeiformes; family Clupeidae; genus Alosa; species Alosa alosa. Next base: position 36,395,288 of record NC_063189.1, read on the forward strand.
CTCATCATTCACAGGCTGAGTAGATGAGTGTGCCATGATGGCATTATGGCAACAATGTCTACTGTTACAGTTGTTGATGCCTGACGTGTATGGGACAGCAATGAAAGGATTTTAAATGAAATGTCTTTCCCCTTCAGCTCTGCCACCAGAGATTGGAGTCTGAAGGAATTTTCTCGTTACTTAACTGGGAGCCTTGAAAACACAGGGGTTTGTTTCTCCCAAGGGATTAGCCCGATAGAGCCACAGAACCTGGCAACCACTCCTGGGAAATGGCCTACATACCTCAGTTTCTTTCTCTTTCTCCCTCACTCTTTCCCCCTCTCTCCCTCTCTCTCTACCTCTCTCTCCCTTTCTATCGCCCCAGCCAATCTGATGGGGTCATTTGGCCCCATTCAGAGAGGTGCCGCGGACCCTTTTGAAGCGAGCGGGCCGATTTGTTGTGCAGAGCCACTGGCAGACAGGCAGCTTGTGACCACCACTCCAGGCCCTCGCCTCGCCTCACCTCGCCTCGCCCAACATACTGGGCGCCCCATTAAAACGCCATCCACACTAATGAGCCATTGCCTCACTTTCAGCATAATCTTTAAACGATCCAGCGGGGTGTATGTAAAACGCATGCACGCACACACACACACACACACACACATCGCAAACGCCTGTGAGTGTGTGCATGTGTTTCCTCCTAAGTATAGGAAGGAGAGAAGGCAAGTGCACTCAATGTGATCTGAACCGCATCCAAGAACATCCCATCCCAGTGTGTTGTTCTTAAAGCACTTCCGAGAACCACTGCCCAGTCAGCAGAGGTTATGAATCATATTAAATGTAAACTTTTGGAAAGTATTATCTATTGCGTAAACATACGAGCCGCAATGGTTGTGAAAGTTATTTTTATGTCGTTCTTTAACTATTGAGCTTACCCCATGATCGTTTTATTACTGTGTTTCATAAAGGTGTCCACAGCTATAGGCAACTGCCAATCACATTCCCCGCTCTGAATTCCCCATGAGAGCCCCCACGTCTCCTGGAGGTGCTGTAATATTGCACAGCCACACAGGGGGGAAATAAAACAATAAAAGAAAGGCAAAAGAAAGAAAGGCATGTTATCTGGGTCCGTATTTCATTGACATTTTCTGTCTTGTGGTGTTCCCTTTTTTAACCATCCATTTGATTGTTTCCTTTGGCACTGCTATCTTTGATTCACATTATACTCAACTTGTTCTGTCACATTTTATGTTTCTTCATGCTTGTTGCTCAGTGTTGTGTTGGGTGAAGACATCTCTCTCACTCTCTCTTGGTATGAGTTCTTATTCAACCAAAAGTCATTCAAATCATATACAACTATCTCCAAAGTCACTGATTGATTTTGAGTAACAGCTCTCTCTCTCTGTTTATCTAAATTCAGTCAGAGCTGTATATACTGTATGCATGTATGTTATTTTCCTTTTCTAGTGAAGGCTGCGCAGGAATAAAATGCTAAGAGAAAGATGCACTCTCTGTGAGGGCATTATCTGATAAGTCAATGACCCCACAGCAGGCTCTCATAACAAGCATTTGACCCACCAAATACTGGCCTTCATCATGTGTCCTTCTGGGTGATTTAGAGAGGATACAGTGCTTTCATCACATTCTGACCTCACAGAAGAATAAATCTGTTATATGGCTCCACAAACCATGTGGGCCCAAATCATATACAACTATCTCCAAAGTCACTGATTGATTTTGAGTAACAGCTCTCTCTCTCTGTTCATCTAAATTCAGTCAGAGCTGTATATACTGTTTGTATATATGTTATTTTCCTTTTCTAGAGAAGGCTGCGCAGGCATAAAATGCTAAGAGAAGGATGCACTCTCTGTGAGGGCATTATCTGATAAGTCAATGACCCCACAGCAGGCTCTTATAACAAGCATTTGACCCACCAAATACTGGCCTTCATCATGTGTCCTTCTGGGTGATTTAGAGAGGATACAGTACTTTCATCACATTCTGATCTCACAGAAGAATAAATCTGTAATATAGCTCCACAAACCATGTGGGCCCTCACTATAAATGATAAGTCATTCTCAAAACAGACACTGTGGTTCAGCTAAATGCAAGATAGAAGTTGGAGATAGGCTTAGCCTTCAGCAGCTGACGACTTGAACAAATAAATGGAGTGAGCTGAAAGCACTGGATGCACCATACACCACGTCAGGGGTGTTCGCTTACATGCGGAAAGTTTATCATGGTCAAAAGTACACTGCTTTCTGTGAGTTGAAGAAAAACTGCAGGATAGTTTATAGCGCAACATATACCTTCATTAACAACCAATGACTGCGTTTACATGCACTTCAGTATCCCGGATATAAAGCTTATCCCGGTTTTGATCATATTCAGGGGGGATATGGTGTTTACATTAACACAGAGAAACCAGGTTATTAATATCCCTGTATAGTGTGATGAATACTAGTATCCTGGTTACCAACAAAAACGTTCTATCAGCACACCGTATCTCAGTTTCTAATGCAATCACACGTTTCTCTGTGCGAGTACTCCACCTGCCCAAATATAAACTGGGATACTTACCGGGATACTTACTGGGATACTTACAAACTGGGATACTTACCGATTATAATCAGTATACTGGAGGGCACGTAAACGCTGTCTATGATAGGGTGTTTGGAGATATACTGTGCACTACCTATACAGTGTATTAATAGGGGTAGATACACAACCGTTTGTTTTAACATGTACCCTGACCCAACTAAAGTCAATATTTCTGAAGTAATCAGGATATATTCATATTGCAGAAAATGTTTGAAATCAGTATGTGGGTGTCTTAAGCCATCCTCTGTTTTCTTTGTCAGAAATTTCCCCAATACAGAACAGTGACCTTTATTTATCCACGGAGTCAGCCTGAGCATGTATCATCACTGTCAAGCACGAGTCAGCACACTCCTCTACCCTGACCTTGTCATGATTGGGAGCATGTTCTATAAACAACAGTGTGAAAAATGTCCTTTAAGCTTCCACTGGGTAATGGCCTTGTTAGAGCTTTTGATTGTCTGTAGCCCCAGGGCTGCAAGATGGGATGATATCCCTGAGTGGCTTTTCAGCCCACACATTCATCGTTCTAGATGACCTTTTGAAGCTTATGATTTATCACCACCAGCAGAATCATCTTCCATGGCTGCCTTATGAAATGTTGACCATGTTAAATGATCAACTTTAACTTTTTTAAATTGTTTCCTTTATTCAGTATTAGTTGTGAAAATTAATTTAAAAAAATGCAGTCTTGCATTGTAAGTCATTTAGGCCATTTTGAAGTTCAATAAAAAATAAGAGCACTTATTTTTAAAAGCAAACAAGTGTTTTCACTACAAAGACTTCAATGCTATTACAATAAGTACATTGGAATACCAAGTTATTACACTGTAAACCTGTAGTTCTACTCCTACACTACGCATATTGATGGTTATGACAGAAGCTGTACATATTTAGCTTGGCTATCAAAGCAAGGCTGATGTATGCTTTTTAAATGCAGTGTTTAGTGAACTAGGAGCCGTGCTAATCCCCATTCAGCGGCTCAAACGTAAACTTCCCGGCAGCACTTATTTCCATATGAATGTGAGAGGGCCAGGGGGGTAAGTGTGTATGTGGGTGGCAGAGATGGAGAAAAAGCTTTACATTTAAAATATGTTTTTAACCATGCTTGCCTTTGAATATGAATATTGTGTGTGTGTGTGTGTGTGTGTGTGTGTGTGTGTGTGTGTGTGTGTGTGTGTGTGTGTGTGTGTGTGTGTGTGTGTGTCTGTGTGTGTGTATGTGTGTGTGTGTGTGCATATATGTGTGTGTGTATTTATGTGTGTATGTATATATGTGTATGTGTGTGTGTGAGTGAGAGTAAGTGCATCTAGGTCCAGAGTCCGGGTCACATCAGCTGTGGCGGGCCTTTTAAAAGCCCCCTCGCTGGGAGTAATTTGCTGGGTAAATACGTCAAAGCAGCTCGGGTCAAACACCCCTAAAGGCTGTGACCCACTAACTGACTGTTTTGACGCCTTTGATGAAGTGGCATAGTGCACATCAAACACTGCCTTCGCCCTCGACCCCCACCTCATCCATTCATGCAGGCTCTCTAGCCCCTGAATAGAGGGGAGAGGGAGAGGAGGAGGGTGGACCCTCAGTAAAATGGCCGCGCTAACAAGCTGCTTGTTTACAAGCCATCCTCAATAAATTTTGACGACACCGAAATGCATGCAGACAGAATGTTTTGTAGTGAGGAACTTAAACTGAGTTTGTGTAGGAATGTAGGAGTATTCTCTTTGGAGTCACAAAAACCTTCTAGAATTAGACTAGAGTATCTGCAAAGGCTTGAGTGGATCAACAGGTGTCTTGGCAGTGTCTTATTAAAAACATGTCGTTAAATCCTCCACACACACACACACACACACACACACACACACACACACACACACACACACACACACACACACACACACACACACACACACACACACAGACACGTGGAAGAAGTGTTTTTCTTTCTTTCTTTGATGATACATCACTAGCTACATATCAAGGAATGCATAAATATTGTGGTGTTTTTTTTCACTTTGTTTTTAGAATGTGGTCTTTCTTGTGGTCATATTTCATGATGATAAAGAATTAAACGCATTGACCAAAGAAAGGACAAGTAAGTACAAGTACAATATGTGTACTTCTGTAAAATACTTACTATCTATCAACACAGTAAGCATGGTTTAGCAGTCCAACAGAATGGATTTAGTCCAATGTTAATGTGACAGGTAATTAATTGTTGTAGGTGTCAACATTGTTTCAAAAGAGGTTCTGTGGCCATCTTATCTTGCACTGCACATATTTCCCCCTCACAGACAACTCCTCTACACATCTACCCTAATTGCACTGGTCAGATAAGGCCGCAGTTTGTCTCAGACACAGCAATTTGTAAACCAAGTCCGTCCCTTAGGCAAGCGCTAGGGGATTTCTCTATTAGTGACTACAACACGCATGAAAAAGTACAGATAGAAACTTGCACACATCCATCTTTAACTTTTACAGAAGACATCCAAAAGAATAAGGCCACTATTAGCCAATATTTACAGAATGTTGTAGTACTTGAGTGGAGAAGACTGTGAGCGAGAGAAGTTTTTGCTAAAAATATGAACACAAGGCCATCTGTCAGGTCTCTGAGACAGATCAACAGAGGATGTGCCAAAGAATGCTGGGAACGAGCGGGATTAGAGGCTGACCCCCTTCAACCTAATTCCCCCCAAGAAACCTCTTACCCCCCTGCACTCCAACACCCCCCCCCGCCCATCCCTAATCGATCTCCACACTCTGAACGTGGACACTTTCTAAACCATGCAGGAGAGACACCAGTCACAAATTCCAGCTTTAACAGGGGCCAGTGCTTCCTAAAGCCCATGGAGCCGTCACCCAGGCCCCTCTTGGGCATTGTTTCCTCCGGTTCCACCAGGACACACTGGCTGTGTGGGAACCAGGTTGAGCACACATGGGCAGACAAGAAAGCCTTGACCTGGGCTCAAGCAACTCATATAAATGGGTGATTCAAGTTAAACAGCACATGAAAAAAGGCCTACAGAGCTGTGACCTGATGCTTCAGAAAACAACACGTCAACTGAAGAAAAATCTGAGAGGATTAAGACTATTTCATGGGTGACTGTCTGTCTGACTGAGTGATTTGGCCACTGTATAACTAAGCTGATGGATTTCTGGTGAACTCTTAAAAACGTGTTGTTCAATCAGTTAGACAGACGATATGACTTTAATATGGGAAATATGGTTGAGTTAAGGTTAAATGCTACACTAAGAGGATTGTTTTGCTGTATCAAAACACAGGAGGAATGTCAAGACAGGGTGTACATTCTGTAAACAAATGTGACCACACTAATTAACTGAAAATCAGGGCAAAAGATTTCACATACAGAAAGGATAAAATAGTTCAAATTCCTATAACTTTACTGAAAAATAACAAATAATTAATTTCTGTGGTCATGTAAGTCACACTGAGATTACATCACTCCTCACTACACTTTTTAATGGGGTTTGAAGCTCTGAGTCTCCTTACCACAGTTAACCTCTTCAGAGAAAAGAAAACAGGGACTGTCTGAAGGCTGCCAGTAGATGCCAGGCTGACGTCAACAAGCAATTTGAGATCAAAGTCAACATGGCATCCCTCGCGAGCAAAAACAAAATGAGCCCTCTCTTTGACAACCCCGGGCCTATCTGGAGGAAATGCAAGAGGCTCAGTTTATCAAAGTCACCAATGCTATCAAACATCTATAGGGCTTGTCAAAGAATGAGGAAGTTGGAAAAAAATATGAGGGAAAGATTGCTATAAACAGCAACACCAATAAACAACAATTGTAGTATCAACAGTGGGTGACATGTAGAGGTTATAAAAGGACATGCAGTTTGCAAGGTTATGAGTGAGAGATTGAAGATGAAGTCAGTAAAACATGTGGGGCAGAAGATAATACATGTTTAACAGTCTGGCTACAGTCCTGTGCATTCAGAAATTCTTCATTTCTTTAGCCGACCAAACATTGTTTGACATCCAAACGTAATGAGTTAGTCAACCAATTTACCCCCTCTCTGAAAACAGGCGTAGAAATACATTACTCCCCAAAGGGAAAATCAAAATTCAAAGCAGAACGCCAAATTGATGGCTTGTGGTTTATGTTTTCCATTTCATGACAAAGATTAAAAGTAAATAAAGGGAGTATCAAGTTTATGATCAGCGAATGGGTCAAAAGTTTTGCTTTAATACAAGACTCAGAAGAACTATGTTATGACCTTTCTTCCTGTGTTGGTAATGCGATTGAAAAACGTCAAAACAAAGACGACCCCTGTTAAAGCCAGAAACACCATATGAACTCTGACCCAGCAGTCAAGAGTAGCTGGAAACTATTCATGCGCAAAATGCTTAGAATAGCACATCAAACTCCAAAACTCAGCCCTAGTACTTCAGTTTGCCAAACATATGACCGCTTATCAATTTCATCTGATTGAATTTTGAAGAACATTACAGAAAGATTTGTCTCACGCGGACTGTCACACATCTATATTAATCTAGTGTCAAACCTCATCGTAATTCTTGGCCATGAGTGAAAGCATTATATTAGAGTATATTTGCAGACTTCGGATGAAGTATCCAAGTTCAGGGAGCCAGAGAGATGGAAAGTTATTATCTGCTCAAGGGTTCAGTAAAGAGAGCTTCTCTCTAGCACTGCTTAGTCTGCTGGCATGGCACCTGAATAGACAGCAGCAGTGCCATGAAAAATCAATTAACAATTTTAGCAGCTTACTTCACACTAATTACCTCTTCACATCCTAAAAACCCTGCTGAGTGACAGCAGTTGAGGGCGAGCCTTATGACTATTATGCCTCTTCTTCACACACATTAAGTCCAGTCTCAGCAGAATGATGGCAGGAAAAGGCCTCATAATGTGACTTGCATCCCTAAGCATTCCAAAAAGCCCTTGATGAACTTGAAGATTGAGGTTGCAGAGAGACCCCCTGTGGACGGGAGCTCTCCGAATGACTTATTTACCCATTGATTTTCTGTTCAAAGACCTGTAGAACAATACACTTGTCATCAGAATGAACCATTCCAGTCAGAGTATTGAGCACATTACAGGTTTCATCTAAGTAAATCATGAAGACCAACTTCAGCTAGACATCATATCAGATTATCATGAAATATCTGATATAGATCGGTCCACTCCATGCATTGCCAAAGGCTACATTAAGAGGATAAAATATTGCATTGCCATGTAGGCAAAATGTGTGGGTTAAACATACTGTAGTCTAGTTAAGCTCTATTAAGATAGATAGATAGATAGATAGATAGATAGATAGATAGATAGATAGATAGATAAAAAATAATAGTGTAGGCCTATAAGTAAACGGTAAAATATTAACATTTAAACTCGACCAGTGTCTGTGCCGTGAGAGTGCATCTCACATCATCAGTGCAAAGCGCGCGCCCAATCCCCAGTCTACTTGTCATCTTAAGCGTACCACATTGTATAAATAGTAAGAAGCGGCAACTGTTTCAGAACAGACCGGGTTGGTGAAAAAACGAAGCGGAGGGGGAGGAGAACGAATCCAGTGACACCGTGAAATTGTATTAAACATGCCATTCCTCCCTCAGAGCACTTTCACGCTGTCTAAACTTCGTGCTCACTGGGTGTCTGGTGTTTCGGAAGTTTGAAGCAAGCGAGCAGGCACCTGAAAAGGAAACGCGCTTACATACCATTAAGGAACAGGCATTTCATCAGCGAACATCATCACTCTCCCGAATGATTCTTCTGGCCATCTTCAGCCTGAAGTCTCAGATAAAGTGATGCCTGTTTTTATCTTTGGGAGAAAGGGCATTTGAGAAAGTGCAACGGAACAACAAGCCTTGACGAGGAAAGAGGAGACTATAAACAGACCGGCGTAGGTCCGGATTCTTAAATTTTCCTAAAATGCACTTGTTTGGATTATCTGTCTTGTTCGCGTATTCAACATTCCTATACACAAACCTTGCTATTGACACAAGTCAAGACGATTATGATTATGACCAGGATCAAGGAGATGTCACGGTACGTTTCTTTTTATATTGGCATATATTATAATTCTTGTAGCACAGAAAGTTATACGAAGCTAAAGGGTCTTTAACGTTATCAATTGTGCAATTGAACTAAAACCAGCTGTAGAATAATACTGCATTGTCAGAATACTCAGATGTCAGATGGTTCCAGAAATGTCTCAGTTCAAGACATTGCATATTTTCATCGTGAATTCATTTATCCCGTTTAGATTTGGATCAGAGGCAGGCTATAGGAGAGGATATGTAAAAGATAGCATCAGAATTAGTCATACAAGTAGGTGGACACAGGTGTCACTGGGTCAACAACAGTGTGTGTGTGTGAGAGAGAGAGAGAGAAAAGAGAGAGGGTGAGTGTGTGTGAGGAAGAATGATCGAGTGTGTGTGTGTTCACTGGTGGAGGCACTAGAGTATGAGGGAGGGAGATAAAGAGTAATCTGAAACACGTGGCTATTTGATCATGCAATACACTTAATTGGTGGGATTAACACTGCTACCAGGTCCTTTTAGAAGGCCTGTTGTAACCTCCTGGAAGGTCAGAAGAGATACAAAGCCCCCCCTCCCCCTCACACACACACACACACACACACACACACACACACACACACACACACACACACACACACACAGAGAGAGAGAAAAGAGAGACTCACACACACACATGAAAATTATTTTGAAATCTAGCTAACTTTCAGGTTTAGACAACAATGCCTAGGTAAGCAATGAAACGTTAATGAAATGATCCCACATGCCATAAAGTTTAAAGCGATCCGGCAAACTGTTGATACATTTCCCAATTGTGTACTTTGTCTTCATTACACTCTGTTGAGCCAGTGGTTTAATCATGGACTTGGTCTAAAATTAGACTCACTTTTCATGTTTTCCTAGCTTTCTTAACCCCCCTGGAGTCTGAGTAGAATTCGATAGTAATTAAGATTAATTTGGTTGGAATTCAGGGAGTCAGAGCTAAAAAATGTCAAACAATAATACAACAAAAAATCTCATAAATTCATAATTGCTTCTTTTCAGTCCCTCCGAGACACATTTATCTTATGATCACGATGGGCTCGTGAAGATTTGTGCAGTAATTGGTGCAGGGGCCCAAAACACATGTGGTTGTTAAGGGCTTCCTGTGCAGGACCATTGACTCTCTTCTAGAGGCTGGAGACCAACTCCCATAACTCATCTCATGTCACTCAGCGTCCGTCTCTGGCGCGCATTTCACTTGTCTCGCCTTAAGCGTCACGCTAGCCTTTGTCACTCCTCGCCTCCATTAAATCAAGTCCTCTCTCTTAAAAGATGTGCCGAAACGAAGCATCCTCTTTGAAAAGACCGCAATGAGGACAAGTTGAGCAAGTCCTGAGCACGCCTGGGATTGGATGGAGACAAGGAGAGTAAAAGAATGCCCCCCCTCCTCAATTACAAAGAAAGTAAAGAGAGAGTGTGTATGTGTGTATGAGAGAGAGAAAGAGAGGGAGGGAAAAGAGAAAGAAAGAGAGAGTCCCCATGGAATGATCTGTGTGATCAACAAGGCAGTAAATTGTAGTTAGCTCTCTGAGGTGTACAGTCCGACCTCAGCCCTGCTATGGCAGTCGCAGAGAGACCCCTGTGTGTGGGGTGGGTTCGTGCCTGTCACAGCCGTCTGGCCCAGACCTGAGACTTGTAATTAACACCAAAGTGTTGAGTGCTTTGTGGCTGTTTAGCTTCCAATGGCCTAGTAGGGTTAGGGAGAGAGCATGCCCGACTCCTGTCTGTGGTCGAGGCTCTGTTATCCCCCTATGTTTGCGTTATGGTCGGCGTAGACACGGGCCAGACGCCGTGGTGACGGAGCGTGTCGCCATGGGATGTGCCTCATATCTGTCAGGCACCCTTAAACCACACCAGCTCAATAGAGCGGCGTCCTTATCTGGAGCCGATGCCATGATTGCCCCGAGTATCCTAACTAACTCAGGTCCTGCCTGAACCTCATGGGGCCTATTACTTCAGGTACATTTCCCATCATAGATGAAGCAGGAAGGAATGTTGCCTCTTGGTTAGCTGTTTGTTTTCTGTACTGATTTATCAGACCGAGAGGAGAGGAGGGGGTTGCATGAGTAGGGCTTCTCATCCGGTCCATCCCCCTCTATCTCAACACCACCCAGGTGAAGCCCAAGGAGAACATTCACATGTGGAATGGATTACCTGACATCTGCGTACCTTATCTCTGTCCAATTGAATAGCCCATCCACCTGCAAAAAGCCTTTCATCTGCCTAAGTGTGTGGACTTATCAGACAAGGTCCTATTTCACCACAGCTTGCCTCCCAGACAGGTCGACCAAGAGAGGAATGAGGAGGGGTGAGAGGTGGGGAAGGCTGGGGCTGGGGGTGGGCAATCGAATGAGCTGATGACATAAGCCAGGGGGTGTGCGCTGCTTTGGAGCCTGTGAGAGGTCGACAGTTCAGGCATCCACTGAGGAAAGAAACTGTTGCAACTGTGGTATTTCAAGAGCTATTACGTGAACAAACTGATATGTTACTTGCATTAGGAAACAACTAGAATTGCAAGTGTGTGGGTAGAGTGTAACAGAACATGCCCTTTTCATTTTTTTCACCAGGGCCTTACAGTTAGACAGATTGGGTGGCCCTCATTATGTTCACACTACACAGTTTTTGTGTAGGGCTGTTATTTCAGCAACGCTGGAGATTAGAACATGGTAAAGTTTTAATGCATACATTTAGGGGAAACAACTTACAACAGCATATTGCCCCTAACCCCCCCACTCCTGCACGCTATGTCTCTCCTCTCCCTCATGTGTCTGAATGAATGGTGAGTACCTCAAGCATGTGCGTTGTGTGTGTGGTGTGGTGTGTGTGTGTGTGTGTGTCAGTGTGTGTGTGTTGAGCGTGTTGAGCATGTGTGTGTGTGTGCATGTGTTAGTGAATAATATCTATTCCCTGTCCTTTGAGTGGTCTATGCATTGTGTGTAAACAAGCAGAGGACAGAGGAATGTGCCTCTGACAGTGTCCCAGCAGTGGGCCCGGGACAGCTGCAGAGTCTAGCTTCAGCACCAGGCCTCTCTCTCACACTCTGGCCAGCTCACTGCTCACACTGCCATCAGCAGGTGGTAGCGCACAGCAAAACACAAGCTCTCTCTCTCTCAGACACTCTCTCTCCATCCCTCTATCTCTCTGGCTGACTCTCCCTATCTCTCTCTCCCTCTCTCTCTCCTATCTCCCTGGCTGACTCTTCCTCTCTCTCTGTCTCCCTCTCTCCTATATCTCTGGCTGACACTCCCTCTCTACCTCTCTATCTCTCTCCCTCTCTCTCTCTCTCTCCCTCTCTCTCTCTCTCTCTCTCTCTCCCTATCTCTCTGTCTGTCTGTCTCTCTCAGTAAGTTAATAGGGCCATTAATCCCATGTAGTCCATTTTTTCTCTCAAAAAAAACTCTCCTGTAGGATTTCTCCTGCACTACTTTGTAAATGTCCTAATGCTTCCAGGAACGTGCTATAGTGAACACAGTGAACTCTCATAGTCTATTAGTGGGACTAATGGCTCTTGCTGGATACCTCATCACTGCTAGTTCTGGAAAATTTAGCCCACTTTTTGAGGCCACAGAGTTTCAAAGCTGAAGAAAGTAGCCATGTTTCGCCATATTCTGAAGGTGGCTGTGCAGAGAAAATCGTCGGGTGCATGTCTGTCTGTCTGTTATTCCCTTATTCACGATCAAAGGTTTCCGGGGTAACTAAGCATGCATAACATAGATTTCACTAGGCTTTTGATAAGCTCTTAGACATGTTTATAGTTGTTGCAATGCATGACAGGGGGCATTTGCATTTCAAAGTCTTGTGGGCTTTTGAGTTCTGATGCCATGCATCACATTGGGTCCAATCCTATCAACATAACTTGGCAACACTGCCGCTCTGTAATCTGCTTCTTTCACCACATTCTCTTCATTGTCTTCCTGAAAGAAACAGAATCACATGCTATAGGTTATCTGCAAATAAGTGAACTTTTCATTTTGTATGGAGTAATGCACAAAAATAATGCACAAAAGACCTGCTGAAAAGATGCTTAGCAAACAGTGTACTGTGTACAGAAAGTGCATTATATAGTCTAGGTGTCTGAATGAACATTGCTGCATTTCCACTCTAGCTTCAATCTGACTCTTGACTCAGTCTCAAGTCTTTCCTTGATCTTCCCTCTGCTAAACATAACACACATGGTATGCTGAGGAGATGAGATAATGATAGGGAGAGGGAGAGTGAGAGAAAGAGAGAGAGAATGAATGACACAGAGAGAGAGAGAGAGAGAGAGAGAGAGATCAGTGTTTTCCTTAGTGATGCTGCTGGTTGAGTAGAGATAAGGCCTGAATGATTCATGCCCCATATGCAGATGATTCCATTTGTGGCATCGATCCATTTTGGGGTTTGTTGTTAGCGGGGAATAGTTCAGAGCAGAGGATCTCTGTGGAAGGATCTCAGAGGAAGTCTGATTCTGATTAATCACAGACCGCAGTGTAAAACCCTGTCTCCAACACTTTCGTTAGTCTACAACTGAGAAATTGTATCAATACAGGGATGAACAGCAGAGTGGATAGAACACCCCTAAGTGCCCACACACACACACATGCACACATGCACACACACACACACACACACACACACACACACACACACACACACACACACACACACACACACACACACACACCCTCCTGGAGTGTGCAAAGACACCCTTAGCTGCTGCCCAGAGAGGCTGGTGGGATGGCTGTTTGATTCGGATTTACCATCCTTGCATGTTTTCGCATGGGTCATTCTCAGTCAGCACATTTGGATCTGACATTAACTATTATTAAAATAATGTTTTATGGTAAAGTCCACATGTTCCTTCAAGGCTGTGGAAATGTGTTTTTCTGGTGGTTCTTGTGGTTTCTGGTGGCTATTTTTACAGATGATGGTGGGCCATCATCCTCACGGCTGCTAGACATGTTATGGACCTCTGCTAGAATAGCTGATCGGTGTGTGGTATGTGTGTGTGTGTGTGTGTGTGTGTGTGTGTGTGTGTGTGTGTATGAATAGCGGCTACGTAACACAAAATCCGCTCCATCTACTCTGATGTATGTATGAATACCAACCTGCTCCCTTGATACTTTGTGGGTCCATGTCTGTTTAGGCAATAAAAACATATGGTGAGTTTTAGCATCTGGGAACAAGACACTCACAGGGCAATCTCAATCTTGCAGTAAACAATAAACTCAGCAGCTCCTTCTTATATTATCCTTATATTATCCTTCTTATATTACACTTATATCCTCCGTCTAGAAATTCTGAGGTGAGAATCCTCCTTTGTTGAAAATCAGTGTGTCATCCATGGCAATTTATCATCAAATAGATGCCAAGTATCTCCGCATTCTGTATTTGAAGATGAATGGCCCCAAAGCAGCAATGACAGGATTTCATGTCACACTAGTTTGCTACCTGTTCAGTATGCTGCCAGCAGCTTCAGAGAGGCGTGCAGCGCGAGTCACAGCCCAGTGAGTGTGCTATGCTACGTTAAGATCTGTAGATCCCTGTGGCCCTGTGGAGGTACGCCACTCCGGCCACTTTACAGCTCCAGAGCAACCCTACGCGGAGCCAGAGGCTGCAGCAGGCCTGGTTAATCATGCTGCAAACATGCCCTCTGTGCCTCAGAAAGCCACGGGTACCAGAAACAACAGAGAATCCTGCAAAGAGGTTTGGGGAGGAGGGGAATTAATATTCAAACTGTGCATTAGTGTCTCTGAGAAAAAGAAGAAAAAAAGCTGTCATAAACTCATGACACTAGTCATGAACTGTGTTTTTTTTCTCTGCTTCGTGCTTGTGGAAAGGAGCAGAATGAATCATGAAAGGCTGATTCAGTTTTTTGAAGACCTTGGCAATGACATCCCCAGTCACAATTGTGGAGACTCTTCATTTTTGCAATATACTCGTGTTTACTGGGTAATGGATATAGCAGCCATAACAATGAATGGAAAAGCTATTTCCAGGAGCCTGAGTTTAGGCAGTGAGAGGAGAGGAGAGGAGAGGAGAGGAGGCAAGGAAAGGGAGGAGGTGGAAGTGCCTGTGAAGGATCATGACAGGATGAGCTGTAATGCAATGCTAACATCCACGGGGAGGTCGCTGGAGCCTGCCTCCATGCAAGATGTCTCAATCGTCACCGGACAGGGGTGGACAGTCGCTATCACAGTGTGATGGATGACAGTGACTCCTCTGACGCCAGCACAAAGCGAGCTAGAGAGAAGGAGAGAGTGAAATGAACTGACCCTAGAGAGTTGAGGTGTAGTTCAGGGGCAAAATGCACTGCTCTCTCTCTCTCTCTCTCTCTCTCTCTCTCTCTCTCTCTCTCTTTCTCTCTCTCTCTCTCTTGCTCACACATTTTCTCTCCCTCTCTCACACTTTCTCTCTCACCCCCCATCTCACTGTTGATGGCAGTTCTTTTAAGGTCAGGGTCTTAGGGTCAGCCTGCAGGCTCTCACATTTCAGATCGATGGGAGCCCTGGTGGCACGTTGCCTCCTCTGTCTCCCATGTCTGAGACCCCCCTCCCTCTTCTCCAGTCCCAGACAGACCCCCATGGAGCAGCTGTGTGCCTCCTCCTCCTCACCCAGAGGCCTCACGTCTCAGCCATCGTACTGTAAGACAGTTAAATATGCTGTGGGCTGGTCTGCTGGGACAGATATTTAAAGATGAAAGGGACGCCCGGCGCACATGCTGGGCTGGACGGGTCCCCATATTTGTGCTGAAACAGTGTGGTGCACTCTGCTCGAACCGAGGCTCCCCCCGTCTCCTCCTCATCTCAGCAAGACATTTTCCATCTTGTTCTGCTGACTTGCCTGATGTCTTCAGAACAGGGATCTGAGCACTAAACGACTATGGCTCTCTCATGACAGGCACCTATAGGCTTTCGAGCAGGAAGGTTTCCTTCTGTTAAAAACCACGGCAACCACTCAGACTCCTCTTCCTGGTGCCTTTGAACTAAAGCGGGTATTTCCTACCATCCTCTGAAGAAGCAAAAAAATAATCCCCCTTTTATTTAATGTATCTGCAAAAACGATTGTGAGGCAAAACGGAAAGAACGGATGGAGTAAACAGAGAGATACGTCTGGCTGTGGAAGGGAGGGATAGAGAGGGATTAAGGCGGAGAGGTTTCCAATATGGCATGGTCCGCAGTGGCAGAGGCAGAGTGATTTCCAGCGTGTGGTGGTTTTGACTTCTGTTTCCTCTTTCCTCTGTTTCAGCTGGTCCTCATTCAGTCTCGTTGGTTTTAGAAAACAAAGCTGATTGGTCTTGACTGGCCTTTTTAGCTCAGGACTCCACGTGTCGGGGTTGCAGGTTGCGCTGACATCACTGGAATTCTAGCTTATTTTTATGACTCACAAGGTGACGGCAGTGATGCTTGGCCTGTTTTTGTTTGGTGCTACGCTGTAAGAAAGTGGAAAAATCCACTAGCTTGACCAAGAGCAAGTTATAGTTGAACAGAAACCGCGATTTTGCCATATGACAATCCAATGCAATGTGTCACTGCACATTTCAGTATTATCAGGTTGACATACATACATGACTTATGGCTCAGGGGTACGAAAACGGAATTGGGATTCCCATGGGAGAGGGATGAGGAATCGGTCCATTGCTGTTTAAGAGCATCTGGAATGCCAGTGATGCAGACGATGGTGATGGTTCTGTGCCCTTATCACGACATGTCTCCTTCCTGTGTGTCAGAGGAAGTGAGAACAGCCACCTCAGTCTGAGGTTTACTGGCCCCTGCTGTCACTGGAATGAGCCCATGACGTGGACACCAATGCAAGCCTTGCGTTTTCTCTGTGAGATGTGTTTTCAGCATTTCTCAAATGAGACCATTTGGAATAGTTTGCCCTGTCTTTGTTTCAGAGGAGATCTCCCAGGCAGCATTTGGCGGGTTAGCTTCAACCAATTAGAATCCAGGATGGCCAACACCTTTTTAAAAAAAATGGCATTCCACTTTTGGCCACATTTTCACAATGCTAATTACTGGTAGGTGGAATGCTGCTGGTGGACACAAAGATGTGTTCTTGAGAAAACGCCCCTAAATCTCATGCATCTCAGAAAAAAACATAGATTTTGAAGTGAGACACTGCCTTGTTCACACTGTGCACCTCACCATTTAGAAGTTATAATTTAAAGCAATGCAATGTAATTATTTTATTTTAAGACGTTTCAGTGCTTCACTGAGAATTAAGTCTTTGACTTTGCTGATGTGTGCCTGAAACACCTGGTATTGCACTGTATAACATTGTTGTTTTTTTAGACCAATTGGGTACCCCCATAGTGCTAAATGGTACCCAGTAAATAAAAAAATAGACGGAAAAGGGGAATTCCCACACTGTGTGGCTTTAGATAAATGTTGTTACTTTTTTATCATGCTACTACTTAGTACTTATTTGTAAGTTAAAGCAACATTTTATCTGGGTCTGGGCACTCACCGTTCGCAGTACTCAGTCCGAGGGGCGGGATAATCGGTTGTCTTTCAAATTCCCTCTGCACGCAATAGGACAGCGCTAGTTTTCAAGTAGCAGGGAATTCAAGCCAAACAGTTGCAACTCTGCCATCAATCATTATGTTAAGCCCGCCTAACGACTCTATACACGATTTGATTGGCCTGATAGAAGTTTAATTTTTCGAGCTCACAAGCCAACGGAGAGTTGCTAGACTAGCCCTGGCAGCAAATGTAATTTGCTAGGGTGCGTCTAGATTTCTAGGCTACGCAAGTGTAACAATTTTGTGATAAAAAGTGTTGTGTGGGTTGTGTAGGGAGTGTGGGTGTCTCATGGATTTCACTCACGTAACAGAGAACTCGCTGTTTTAAGTCAAAGTCAGATCAGCCAATCTAGTTCGCCAATTACATTTAACATATTCCAGAGCACTGTAATATATCCTGTCTGTATTTACACCATATGTCTGCTCAGGTCTTTAACTGTGCACCTGGTCGCTTAACATGTTAACATTGGATCTTAATATTTTTCCAACTTGTGGTAGGTGGTAATTCTTGTCTGGTACACTTGCCATGAAGCCCAGGGGCCCACTTGGGCCTGTGGCTGATGAATTCATCCTGAGTGTCACCAGTGATTGAGGAGTGAGCATTTCCTGTGTTACACAGCTGCTGTCATTTCTTTCCTCCCTGAGTCATTGTCCTGTTAGACCATGATAGGTCTTCCAGAGAACATACTTGGACAGATAGGGCATTTATAATGGTTTTTGTATTTCCCGAAATGGTACTCTGTAGCTGTATTTGGTCACTAATGCATCCGGTTTGCTTGATGGTCAGGACCTGGGTTTAATGATATCATAGGCCGCTGTCATGTCATCAGAAAGTCAGCTATGACTCACTCACATCCAGATGTCATGCACCAGTTGTGTATTGGAGAAAAAAACTGTTTATGTCTCTTCAAAATATTTATGAGATGTTTGCATTGTTTCTCTATGTGCTGTGTCTGTCGTGGAGAAACCCTGATGATAATCATTTTTAGTGGGTGATGAGTGTGTTTGACTTTGTCTTTGTCCTCTCAGGTGCAGGTCCTTCAACTTGTTAGGTCTATAGTTGTTTGGAAAAATAAAACAATGCTGTTCATGTTTTCAGGGTTATTCAACCATGGACCATATGGCACCATAATAAGCTCAATTTAATGCCATAAGTTAATCAGTAAAAATAACACATTGTGTTGAAAATACAATGAGATCTGAGACTATGTAATGTCTGATTGCACAAGCCACATACACAGATGTAGAAACCAAGGTACACATGTAAAACAGGCGTCTATGCGTGCACACACACACACACACACACACACACACACACACACACAGAGAGAGAGAGAGAGAGAGAGACACACATACGCACACCAGACACCCCATTGTTTCTGGTGGGAAACCGACTGGTTATCTCAGGAACCACTGTAAACAAAGTCATGGAAGAGGCCCAACACAATAGGCGCATACAGTTTCTCTCCCTCTCTGTATAGTTTGAGTTTCCTGCACGAAATAGAGGGGAGTGCATGTGGGAAGCAATGCCCGCTTCCTACAACGATCGGATTCCTCCCCTTAATGTGAGTCTTTGTTGAGAACAGTTTTCTTGGAAGCCAGAGATTTCCATGTCAATCCCACACAACACCCCAAATAAATACAGCACTATGCTTGGGAACATTTTTCCCCCAGAAAGTGATTGGTTCAATAGTTTAAGGCACTCTGTACTGTGCCATGCCATAAAAGGCAGGATTCGTCTCAGGGCATCAACATGAAGTGAGGGTGATAGTGGAGTTGACGTTCAGAAAGAAGCTAAGCTGGTCACAGCAAGCACATCTATATTTGAGACCCCCGTCCCCAGTCTTTTGGGAAACATGTGTCTGTGCAGTGACATGTAGCATTTGGTTGATGTGACTGGCATGGGATTGGTTTTCGCGCCAGATGAAAGAATCTGCTGAGGTGAAAACCAGCCTGACCTTCTCAAAGTATGTGATTGCCGTTGTGTTTAGCAGAGTGCCAGATCGCTGTTCTCATTCCTCTCTGGGGATTGTCTGTTGGTGAACGACGGATTACTACTAATTCACTGTTCTATGTATTTCCTCTTGAGACCCACAGTGAAGCACTCTATATGTTTTTACCCCTGGCCTGATGGCATATTTAATACTTTTCATAAAAAGAAGATTTTTACTCCTTAATGTTTTTTTTCTTTAAATCTGTGTGGGTTTTAGAATTTAGTTTTACATTTTCTACGATCTGACTCTTAAGCTTTTTGACCTCTGTTTTCCATTTACTAACTCTTGATGTATGACAAGCAGTAAGTTACACAAAAATCATCCTTCGTGCTGCATGCAGGGCAAGTGTCTCTTTGCAATGTGTGCCATTTGCAGCTCACATTGAAGAGTACGGTCGATGTGGTGACAGTAAGAAAAATGCAATTGCCTGTCGTTTGCTGGTTAAACAACCTAACAAGGGACATTTTCAGTGACTCTTATTCTTGTGGTTTGTCTCACTCCCATTGTTCAGTGATGTTCAGTGGGCCAAGCACTGTTTTGTCATTGGAGTGGGCAATCGAAGTGAAAGGAGTCAGCCCAGAGGTCGTGTTTGAAGATCACTGCACTAGACCATTCACAGGGGTCACATGTAATTGCAGTGATTTACGGCCTCGGAGAAACCTGACACTACTCTTTAACCACGGTGTCAAGGACTATGTCACAGTCTCACAGACAATAAATATACATGGTTAGCTGTGCTGAAGTTGGATATTGAGAGTCAATGCTGAATATGTTGAATTGGATACTCTTTAGCACATGATTCATAAAATAATACAATAACTCCTTCTTCTTTGAACAAAGCGTAGATGTGATCACTGTACTTCATCAATGTTTACTCATACTTTACAAGCACATTTATTAAAAAAAATAAAAAAGTGGACATGGTACTACTTCTTTATTATTGTATCACTGTTTACTGCAAGAGAGAGGTGTCTTGCGCGCGGCTAAAGAGGAATACTGTCAGATAGCCTTTTAGGTCAGTTGGTTCAAGTGTGGATTGACTTTTTGTGCTGCCTTGGCTCGAAATGAAAATAAGGTTCAAGCACTGCAGCTCCTAGTATTCCTCATAAACAAAGACTCAACCATGTGTAACTTCTCAGAGGAGCTGGCTTTTGATGTTGCTGTAAGCAACAGATTGCCGGTTCCAGACTCCTACACAAAGCCAAGGGCTTTATCAATGTATGTTCATTTAGTGTTTGTGTCTTTAGGCCATGGTTTGAACAAGCATTTCCAAACAATTCTGATATATCATGAATAAACACAGTGGTCCAAGCAGCAGGAGATTAGCCCATAGGGGTGGTAATAGTAGTGTATTCATCTCTCTGTGGTCTTCACCGGTCAAGAATAATAAAAAGTGATGAACCGCTCTGATAAAGATTGTTTCACCAAGACCTCTCTGGGAGGTATGTTATAATTTCTCTCTCCTTTTCTACATCTTTCTAACCTCCTTGTGGATTTTTCGACACCTAAGAGACAAATTAGGAGAGGAGCCCTTTTTATCGTAGGGGGGGGATCAGTCACAGAGGTAACTGGGCATGCTTCCTGGAATGTTCCACAGCAGTATCGCCTTCCACCGCTGACTCCTGGCTGATCGCACTCAGCACTCGTGTTTTCACACTTTATTTATTCCTATCCCCAAGAGATGCTGTGTGTGTGTGTGTGTGTGTGTGTGTGTGTGTGTGTGTGTTTGTGTGCATGTATCCTCAAGAGATGTTATGTGTGCGTGTTTGTGTGTGTGTGTGCGTGTGCGTGTGTATCCATCCCCAAGAGATTGTGTGTGTGTGTGTGTGTGTGTGTGTGTGTGTGTGTGTGTGTGTGTGTGTGTGTGTGTGTGTGTGTAAATGTTTGTGAATGTGTGTGAGTGAGCGGTTGAGTGAGAGTTCATGCATTAGCAATGCTTCAGACAGTTCTCCATGTTAGCTCCCTGGCTGGGACCCATGACCTCCTCCTTGGCTCTCTGAGTAAAGCAGAACTGTCTGAGCGAGTGAGAGAGAGAGGGGGGTGGGGGGTCGTCCAGCACAGAGTATTTGGCTACAGTCTCTGCCGCACTCTGTTCTGTACTCATCAGGGATTAGACAATGGCACCAGCATGGAATGAACATTATGGCTGTTTAGGTGTAAACACATCACAGACGCATCGTGATGTGGGTGGAAGGTGGTCGAACCTAATGACTCTGGAGGAGTACCGTAGTTTGAGTTCCTAGAAACCGGTTTTGTTGACTACACTGATTCCTACTCCCCTTTTCCACTACTCACCCTTACGAAAATTAACCATGGTTTTACTATGACAAAGTAACCATGATAATCATGGTTCATCACTATAGTTTGACCATGTTTTTTTATTTTCATGGGTAACCATGATAATCACCTAAACTGTGTCCTCCTCCTAACTGGGCCTGCTGTGTGTGTCTGTGTGTGTGTGTCTGTATGTGTGTGTGTCTGAGTGTAGATGTCTGTGTGCGAGAATGTTGTCTTTCTGCACCTGCTATTCCCACACAAAGTTACAAAATTGTCACCTTACAAGGGTTAAACCCTAACATTACCATGATCATTAACCATGGTTTTCCTTAGAAGATATAATCCATGTTTTTCTTTAGAAGGTATAAACCATGGTTTTACCTAAACCGATTTCATTGACTGTTAAAAAAACGGTTACCATGTTAAAATCATAATAGTACCACAGTCACCATGAAGTGCGATAAGGGGACCATGGTGGTACCAAGGCTACTACGAAGAACTGTGCATAAACCATAGTAGTACTATGGTTAGGAGCATGGTGATCATCAGCACGGTACATAGTTACTGCATTAAAACCATAGGAAACCATTGTGAATTTTCGTAAGGTAGTTACTCTTTTTCACATTACTTTATTATGTAAATGCTCTGGCAATTTATAATTGGCAGGTATAAGAGCCAAGTTGCTGACAGGAAAATGTATAACCTTTCTTCATGTCTTTAACACAACTCAGCACTACACTATGTATTAATTTAAACACACATATTATGACAGACGAGATCATGTCTATGAAATACATCTGTCACACCAAATACTCTCTGGCACAAAGTACATCTCTCTAAAATTGATATGCCTTGTGTGCTGCTTTGTTTCATGTTTAAAGTCCATCCTTCAAAGTAGCCTGGTTAGGTCAGTTCAGGTTCCCCCTAATGAAACCCTAGGTGATGGTTTATTACCTAATGACAGCCTGTGTGGCTGGTTGTAAGTATGCCAAACTGGGTTGGGGGGGGGGGGGTTAGGGTTTGGGTGGAGGGCTCCATAAGACATTTGGCATTAGTAAGCATAGAGCCCTCATCTAGGCTGGGTACCTGGCTGTTCGCTGATGTCTCACAAGCTGTTTCCTGTCTCCGCAGGACTACCCAGAGCCTGACATGGAGGAGAGGTTACGGTCTGTGTCCAGCGTGGATGAGCTCATGCGGATTGTTTATCCGAGCTACTGGAGCATGCTCAAGTGCCGCTCCAAACGCGGCGCTGCTCGCTACCCACTCAAGGACCACGTCTCCGCGGAGACACGCTCGGAAGAGCCACTCACGTTTGCGGCAGCTTACTTCAACTTTGACATTCTCAAAAGTGAGTAACCATCCATCTTTGTTTGCCTACTGCCTCATTTGTCACATTAAGGATGAGGCTAGTTTAATGTTTAGAGGAGACCCTGGCCCCTTGTTGTAATTTGTTGCCTTAATGTGGATACATGAGATGGACATGTATTTGGACAAAATCTTCAAGTCGTATCCAAAAAGACTTAGATAGTTTAAATTCATGTCAGCACGTTAAACAAAATGATGTATCACAATATTTATCCAAACTGCTGAAAATATGTCTAAGACTCAGGGAAAAATGTGCAAGTCAGGACATTTGCTGTTTAAATATAGTGTTTGCCCTTTGATTCTTGCCATTTTAATGCATCTTCTATCTTCCTGTCTGATTTCTCAACATGCGCCCATACAGGTATTGAGACAGAGTGGAGAAAGACCCTGTGCATGCCACGCGAAGTTTGTTTAGATGTGGGGAAAGAGTTTGGGGCGGCTACAAACACCTTCTATAAACCCCCCTGCGTGTCTGTCTACAGATGTGGTGGCTGCTGCAACAGTGAGGAGCACCAGTGCATGAACATCAGCACCTCCTACATCAGCAAGACAGTGAGTCTCACACTGGACCACACGCACCACACACACACACACACACACACACACACACACACACACACACACACACACACACACACACACACACACACACACCAGACACGCCATTTACCAAAATACACACTCACACCATACACCCCATACACACACACACACACACTCATGCATGAACACACATATGTGTGTTGTATGTGTGTGTGTGTGTGTGTGTTATTTCATGTGTGTAGGTGTGTGTGTGTGTGTGTGTGTGTGTGTGTGTGTGTGTGTGTGTGTGTGTGTGTGTGTGTTTTATCTTCATATATGGAATGAACACAAAGACAGATCTCATGCACCATATGCCATCTATGAGTAGATATATGTGGCCCTGTGTTGATTTCCCTGCCGTATTGATTGCCGTGGTAGTCTTCACAGCAGGCCAGTCAAGCCTTGCATGTGTGTTTATCGAAGGAGTTCACCCAGAGTTCTATTGATTTACAGGGTCGTGCACACACTCGGTGGCGGGCCTGTGTGGCGAGGTCAAATATCTGAGTTATTGCCCACCAGGCATCTCCTAATTGGCGTCCCTCTTTTGGGTGGGCTGACCCCAGGAGGCCATCATGCCCCGGTGCTCTCTGGATGATTTAGAGCACGGCACCCCTCCCTCCAGTGCAGGGTCCCCACAGGAAGTGCTCCCCTGGCCAAGGTCTTGCCATTGACATTGTTGGTTTTTGTCTAAGCCAGGGCCGGATTTACCGAAATCTCCTGCCCGTGCAAAGGTTGCCTTGCGTGTGTGAGCAGCAGAACAATAGGGAAATGTGGTGCTGGTTTTGCATATAGAAGTCCCATGTCTAACATTCCTAAATAATTCAATAAAAAATATTGCCCAACTCAACTCACTAGAATTCTGTGTCAGCCTGTGTTGTTTTACTGTAAAATGTACTTTTTCTAAGGGGCATAGCAGACCAAAAGCTCTGTTTTCTATTTACTTGAGCCATAAAATAAATATACATCATAAAGTAAACACACAGAAAGCACAGATGCCCTGTGAGATATCACTCATACACTCCAGCGAAAAGTTTCTGCTCAATACTTCATTTGCATTGATAAAACATATGGACTACATCAGTTCTATTTTTCAAAATGGCCCTTTTTTAGTGGATGAGGTCACTAGTATTGTGAGACCAGTTTCCAAGGACAAAAGCACAAACCCATTCTCTAAGCCCAACAGGATAAGATCTCTCCTGATACAATAGATGCCAGTGTCTGCAGCTTTAGCCCAGAAGACTCTGACAGGCATGAAGTTAATCTTCTTTTTGGTCACTTGGTTCCCCCCATTTCTCTCACAAATACACACACACACACACACACACACACACACACACACACACACACACACACACACACACACACACACACACACACACACACACACAGGCACACACATGACTGCGATTGTTCAACATCCTCAAATGTGTGTGATAAAACATCATTTGTCCCGCACCTTTCTGAATTTTGGGTTGTATTCCTGTGCTCTGCTGATCTCAGCAGTCACCTATATTGTAACTTAACTCATATGTGCCGGCCCATAAATCACGTTACCTGTCCAAGCCTTTCCCCCCTGTTTTTGGAGTGTGTTAGAGCAGCCTCAGATCTGCTGTACTAGTCCAGTTTTATGAGCCTCCTGAGTCCAGTCTCAGCAGGGGGATGAAGGCCCAGCAGTAAATGTCCCCATAAGGTTCATTTTTACAGCACTGTCCACAGCCCCTTCAACACACTCAACTTACAGGGTGAATCTGAGAGGGCATGGCCCATTAGGACAAAAGCACTGAAACAACGCATGCTCCTTACAAGTCAAAACAAACACAAATTAACACATAAACAGCACCACAGGGTGGCTCAGTGACCTCCTCCAGGCCAGTGTGAAATATGTAACCTATTGTACACCATTGTACAATTCAGATTTCTTGTCATGTACCCAGACACCTCCCTACACAGGTCTTTGATGGCGTGAGTTTTCTGTTTGCTTTTCTATTGTTCTTGATTAGCCGTAGGTGTAAACTAGCGGTCAGCTGATGGCGGCTACTGTGCTGTCCGGCGGTAGCGAGCCGGTCTGATGGAAGCCATGTCTTTTCATGTGTGCAGCGGCGGTGAACAAGAGGGTGTTGCCTGTAGATGGATGTGTGATTAGCCTTTTGTGACGCACCTTGTGCGTAAATGTTGCCTGTTGGCAGAGAGGAAGATAGAGAGAAAGAGAGGGAGAGAGAGTCTGAGAGGGAAAGACAGAGAGTGTGTGTGAGAGAGAGAGAGGCAGTGAGAGAGAACGAGAGAGAGAGAGAAATGGCCAGGAAAACTCCACCACTTCCCCTCCCCCGCCCAAAGGGAAGAATGGATTCTGGATGTGGAATTGTGGAATTAGAATGCCAGATCTTTCTCTTTAAGAGTCCTCGGATTCTTAACCTTGGACACGCGTGCATGCACACTCAAACACACGCCAAGTCACCAGTGTATGCCTCGATCCACACACACACAAATGCATGCGCATGCACACACACACACACACACACACACACACACACACACACACACACACACACACACACACACAGAGACAAATTCCCAATGAGATGAAGGAGTTCTGACTTTGGGAATTGGAGTGAGATGGCGTGTGCCAGGGTGTTTGGGGCTAAATATTAAATCCAAACCTAAAAGGGACTGCAAAGCTGTGCAAGCTCTGAGGCCGTGCTGGCGTGGGACAGGAGTCGCCCGGACAGGGTGGCACAGACAGATGGCATAAACACACCCGGGGACTGGGACATCAAGCCACTGATAGAGGAATTCTGCTGTAATATTAGAGAAGCGCAAGACAAGATGTTCCATTGCTAGTCCAAGTGGTTAGAGGGCCTTTCAAAGCGGTCAGATTTCCCATTCCAAATGGCGTAATGACACTGACGATTATAAAAGGCACAGTTTTAAATTGCAAAAAGGTTTTACAGGGTTTTTTTGCCGATTGCTTAAACACTAAAATCAAGTATTCCACAGCAAAATCAACCCCATTGAAAAAAAACACTACACACATTAATTTGCAAAACACTAAAAACATCTCTCTACTTTAGACACAAATCTGTGTAGATGTATCGAGTATATTTTATAATGTGGAGAGAAAGACTGATCAGGTCTGATCTTGTGTGTTGTGTTTGGTCAGTATGCATTCATGTACTCCTGCAATCCTACTTGAACAATATTTCATATTTCTGAAAACGTACATTTGCACATTATACCCAAAGAAAACATGTTTTGTGAAATATGTTTTTGCATTGAGTACATTAGTGTGTAACTTAATCAGTTACTCAGATCAGTGATGGATGTTTGTGATATGACCACAAAATAGATTTTTTTAATATAAATAACTATAGTTTTGACTGGTGTTTCATTTTGCAAAAGACCTGAGGGACTCTGCTCTTTGTGTGTGGTGTTCTGTTGATTGTCTGTAGTGTTTCTGAACAACGGGCCCTGTTTTCAGATTTGTGCTTAAGCAATTGAACAAAAAATCAAGGCAGATATTTTGTGTCAGTAAGAAAACAATATTTTTAATGAAGACTCTCTGCCTCAGTGGATATTGTTGAACAGCACATTTCTCCCCACAAGTACATGCCTGTGTCTGCTCCTGTCTTTAACAAGTGACTGGATGTTTTCGTAATAAATCTGCACTGCCGAAAGCACAATCAATCAGTATAAATCCTCTCCACTGGCGTCATGTGTTTTTTTAGCAAATAAAAACACTTATCTGTGATGAAGTAAAAGTTATGATTACTATTTTATGGACACCACCCCCCTGCGGACCAAGTGGAGCCAACTCCATCCCGGCAGAGCGAAGCCGTGTAGAGGTTAAGATAACCTGTCAGGGAGGGGCTAATGAAGGCAGATGAGGCACTCCCTCTAGCCAGCGTGGACCTTTCATCAGCACAGCCCACAGCACACAGAGTGACCCTCCACTGGCAGAGAGCGGCCACTTCTCTTCCAAAACTGACCTGCGTTCCCCCTTTCAAAGCTAGTTTGATGTCCGAAGGGCTTGACGATGTTGAAAAATAAAAACAAGATCAGTGCCGTTGCTCTATCGCTCTGTTGGTGTGCGTGTAAAAAACAAAAGGCCGATGTTAGTGTACTGGCTGCTGCTGTTGTTTTTCCCCCCTCAGCACACAGGCCTGCTAGGAGCTGTGGCTAAGTGTTTGTATACACTGTGGTTTTATGAGCGGGGCCTGTGAGTTTGCAGTTTCACAACATGGAGCACTTAGACCCTCTTATCGCGTGGCTTTTGGATCGAGTCTGCAGCCCACAAGTCGGCCTTATTAGCATGCTGTGGTGGCGCAAGGGAAAGCCATGAAGTCTGCGAAACCTTTTTTGGTTGGTTTGCTTAATAAAGAAAAGAAAGGGGATTTTCTGCAATTATTGTAATCATTCGAGAATTGTTTTCTGTCTGTAATCTTCTGTCTCTCTTTCTTTCTCTCTCTCTCTATCTCTCTCTACCTCCACCTCTACCTCTCTCCCAGCTGTTTGAAATCACAGTGCCGATAAAACAAGGTACTAAGCCAGTGACCATCAGCTTTGCCAATCACACAATGTGCCGGTGCCTCTCAAAGCTGGACGTTTACAGACAAGCGCATTCCATCATACGACGGGCTCTACCAGAGTAAGTGTGCTTTTTTTTATTCTGACTACTGCTATTCACTGCCGCTGAGTTTTAAGACACTCTACCTCTTGGACTAGTTCCCTTAATCACCCCTGCCCTGCCATCACCCCACTACAAGGACACAGAGGGGTTTTTTTCCAGCTTGTGGAAAAAAGGGAAAGTTCTCTTTACTGTCAGAAGTGGGCAGAGCCCAACAAAAATGACAGAGCACGCAGACCATTCAGCGAGACATGCCACCCACACATCATGCGGGGGGTCAGCTCACACTGCCAAACCAAAGTGGTGCTCCATTGCGACACCTTCAAACCAAACAAATCTACCGTTTTCTCTCCAAGATCCCCCCTCCTCCTTAGTTTTCCAGTGACGCCTGGATGCTAGTATCCTCCCAATCCCAGCACTGCGTGTGAGTCTTGGACACGGTGACCCTAATGGCAGTAATACAGTAGCGCTGCTCTGTGCTCACAGGGATATGGGGTTTCGTCTTGGCCAATTTAAAGCTGACAACTTTTTTTTTTCCTGTCCTGCGAGAGGGCTTCCTGGTCGTGTGTTACTATGAGATGCTGTACAGCAGGAATTCCCAGTGAGGGACTGTGGGGCGGTGTTGATGAACTTACCATCCTGCGCTCAGCAGAGCCTGATGAACTGGCTTCAGTCATTAGTGGTGCTAAGGGACACCATAGGAGCATTGTGCATTGTGTTCATTTGTTTATAGTCACACGGTGATGGTGGGCAATTTCACACACACCCCTCCTCCCTCTCTCACTCTCTTTCTCTCTTTCTCTCTCCCACCCTCCCCCCTCTCTCTCCCGCTCTCTCTCTCTCTCATACACACACACACACACATACACACACACACCCATCTCTTAAGAATTGTACACTGAATCACCAGTGCCAAAGAGGAAGGAACAGCCCAGAAGCATAATCCTTTTCCTTTCTCTTTGTGGAACTGTTTTTGTGCAACTAGTAGCCTTTCCTTGCCCTGCTCTCACTGTCTCTTGGTCCCTCTATGTCTAACCAACGGAGACACATGTACACACACATAGACACACACACAGACACACACACACACACACACACACACACACACACACACACACACACACACACACACAGCTCTTGCATATTTGGCCCACGCTGCTGCTTTGTGTAGCCTGCCCATAAATTAAGCTGCTTACAGTAGTTCATGAAGTCTGTGTGTGAGTGTTTACTGTTTCCGCAACCAGAACTAGAGTGGCAGAAACATCACTTCAGGCAGGCCCCCTCGAATCTAAGCACAGCGGAGTTCACCCCAAACAGCTGCGGCAAACATGTATGCGGCGGAGCAGCCGCTCCTGTCAGCAGTGCAGCCCCGGAGCGAGCCCTTAGCTAAACAGGCTCAGGAGCGCCACGCAATAAACAGTTACCAAAACGATGATGAGGTCATGGAAGAGCGATGCACAGGCATTTCCAGAGAGAGTCTGTGTCCCTGTGTATGTGTGATGTGTGTGTGTGTGTGTGTGTGTGTGTGTGTGTGTGTGCATGTGTGTGCGAGAGAGAGAGAGAGAGAGAGAGAGAGAGAGAGAGAGAGAGAGAGAGAGAGGCAGAGTGTTCCATGGGGTTCAGAGGTGTCGGCTTTGATGTGCAATCTACACTGAAGCACTGGAGAAGTGTTTTTAGTGAAGAGAGATGAGCTTCGTGAAAACAATATGCAGTCCAGTTCAGTCCTGCCCAGAGCACATATCTGCTGCATGGCGTGCTTTTGACTTAGATGGAGCCTGACTGTGTTATGAAATGTCAGTCTGTTTCCTATCAGTGAGGCTACTTTTACATCCACCCAGCTCTACTCTGCATCTCATGTGCCTGGTTTTGTGGCGGCATGCTTTGAGTAAATGTTTACTGACGCTTGTAAGGGATTAGCCATTTTGTGTCCATTCGTGACAAGCGCAAGCTTTACTGGACGTGACTCACCTTGTAAATATCATGAAAAGTTGTCATCAGAAGAAGAAAAAAGCGAAAAAAAGAAGGAGAAAACGGAAACTTTGATGCGTAGTGCTCTTTGTGTCACAAACAAAAAAACCCTCCCCTGCAGTGGCGAGGACTGCAGTGTGAGCGGAGGCCAGTCAGCAGAACGATTGATCCCAGATGGGCTCTGTTGAGTGCCGGCCAGGTGATTACCGCATCGCTCAGAGATCCACATCACGTCACACAGCCAATGCAGAGTCTGCTATCTGACTGGCTTTACTATCTGCGTGTCGGAGGGGTGGAGGATGGGACTTACAGTGGAGGTGTTTACTCCCCGTTTTGTCTCATGGGCTATTTCCCCCCTAGTTTCTTTTTTTTTTGTATGACTTTGTGGGGCATGCCAATTGTGTCCGGGTTTTTTTTTCTCATAACACTTGGCCCCGCCTTCCAAGATTTACACTCACATGCACATTTGCATGCACAAGAGTTTTTGTCTCATTTTTCGGTTTGTCTTTGACACTTGAGTACAAGTTTCTGTTATGTGAGTGGATGACTTTAGCACCAGTGGGAGTAAGACTTAGATGAGTTGGATCCTCCATGAGTCGTATTCATCGCCGGTCCCCATTTCAGGCTAGAGAGCTGCGTCAGGGTGAGGGGGAAACAGGGGTCTGCTTGATATTTATTTCATATTTCAGCATCGTATGTTCCCCATCCCCCAAAACTGTCTCCCGTCATAGTGATTTGCAATAACAGAAGTGAGGGCGTCTCGGCATCATCTCTCGGCGAGTGCTCGCGTAGCCAGTCCTCACTTAAGACGAAGCAGATGTGTTCCTGCTCAGAACAACACAGTGAAAACAGCCCCCTTTTTAAATTGTGTTTTTCTTTGGTCGACACTCGAACTGGCTTAGCTCCTCTCGTGTTCCTTCTTCTGCGCGTCGTCGTGGAGAGAGAGTCTCAGGAATGGCTCCTTTGGACTTTTGTTTTGTTTCTTTAAAACGCCACCTACACCAATTTACACCAGATCGATCGCCTGGATGGCTTACAGGACTCTTACAGACCTTACGTGCCTTAATAGAACTTCACTTGTTTTGATTGTGCTGCTGTATGTTCATCGCTTGCAGTGTAACTTAGGCCATTTGGACAAAGGTCTTGATAGTTTTTTTTTTCAGCCCAAATAAATCAGACTGTTTCTCAATGGGACAGTGACACTCAATGAGGCTGAAGGGCATGCTTGTACCACTACAGGGGAACAGGATGCACACAACCCCTTGATGTAATCACCCAGTGCCTTGTATGAGTTTGAACATGTCTTCTTTTATACATTATACTGTTAAATACTTAAATAGTTAGTATTTATCTGCATGTAACTCATTGACGTTGACAACCTTTTTCAGCAATGCCATTATTGCAATTAAACCCATTGACTGGAGGTCACTGATAAATTCATCCTTCAACAAAAGAAAAGAAAGAAGCAGAAAGAAGCAGACATGTCACCACTGTGTAGGCCAGCCGACCAATCAGTCCTGTGGAAAACTCTGCCCTCATATAAACTGTACCATTTGATTACGACATAGAAAGGCCTGCCAGGCCCTCACCAGGGTGGTCCACATCTATGCCGATTGGTCAGATGCCAATGAAATTCTACACAAACTCTTTCTCTCTCTCTTTCTCTCTCTCTCTCTCTCTCTCTCCACCACCCACACAAAGCACCAAATACACCCACACACCCACACAGAGACACACACAGACATACACAGACACACACAGACATACACACACACACACACACACACACACACACACACACACACACACTGTATTGCCATTAACGTATGCACATATGCATGCTCACGAGCAAACTCATACATAAATGTTTTCACCTTCATTTTGCCCCAACTCTGTCCAAGTCCAAAATGATAATGCAGGTCTAATGGGCCACTTGCTTTATCTCCTCCAGACTAAGGGTATGTCTTTGAACCAGTGCCTTTGGGCAGCCAGGGTCATACTCTGGGAATGGGGAGCTGGTAATAATTAGAAGGAGCTGGCTGGGACGTTGACACCCTCTGTTCTTTGGAAATCACTGTAGTCTCACACCGAATAAAATCGAGCCTCCCTCCTGAGGATAAATAGCGAGTCATTATCCTGGTTGTGCATGCCATCTGTTACCTAAGATGGCGATTGGCCCGCACGGCGGCTACACACTCTTGGTCGAGGGTGTTTAACCCGGGAGAGAAAGGGCTTCATGTGTGCAGTCGCATGAACCATGGTGCCCCGGTTCCTACTGCCAGGAGACACATTTGAATCAGGAACCATAGTTTAATAGATAGATAGATAGATAGATAGATAGATAGATAGATAGATAGATAGATACTTTATTGATCCCCAAGGGGAAATTCAAGAATGTAATTGGCCTGAGTGAGATCACATGGTATGTAGTTACTTAGTTAGTACAAGTGGATGGAAGTATTCTCAAAGCTCCCCACCCCTGGCAAATTTGGAATGAAGTTGTATTTCCTTTTTGAGTCAGAATGCAAATTAAGGTCATGCTCTGCTCCTAACAAAATGCAACCTTCCAAACGACACAACCGGGAAAAGAAAGATAAGGATCAAAAGGAGTGTTGTTCCTCCTAACCTAAACCCAAACAGTTGAGTTTGTTATATATCACTGAGGCATCTGATTGATCTGCTGGTTATAGGCCACAGTCTGCCAAATCCAGTTTAGAGTCACAAATTCATTCAAAGTTTGTGTTCTGTCTGCACCTCTGACTCATAAATCAAAGCACAGGGTGCTCCTGAAATCCACCATGCCCATCATTTCCCATTCGGACACCTTGTCTGTCTGACCGGACACGTCTGTTTCAGGTTAGGGGAGGTGCAGCTTCACATGTTCCTCATCAGGTAACTTGTCTTCCTCAAATCAGGGAGCATGTCAGAAGGGGGGTTTCTCCCATTGTTTTTGACAATTTTTTTTCCCCCTGCCAAGCAGGAATGCGTTGTCTATTGGAGCCACTGAAAATGTATGGTAATTGAAAACACATTGACAATCCCTCACATGTGTAGCTTGCCACTGAACCATTGTGGGACAACTTTGGCAATTTGCTTTATTTCATGGTGCCAATAG
>NC_063189.1:36430850-36548350 GCF_017589495.1 Alosa alosa
AGAAACAGAGTTCTGATCTGCTTACATAAGCAAAGCTCAGGAGAGAAATAGCCCTAGTGTGGTGTGTGTGTGTGTGTATATGTGTTTGTGCGTGTGACTTAACTTTACGTGTGCGAAACTGCTTTTATAAGATACCACAAAACCATTTAGCGCTACTTTTAAGAGAGCGAATTAGTGCTATTAAATACCCTAATGGGTCAGACAAGGTTTTAAAAAAAAAGCTGTGATGTTTTCTCTGGCAAAAGCCACGTGGGCTAGTCACTCCAGGGCTCTTACGAAAACCCCCTGGGCCCATGCCTCAGGTACGGACTCCGTAGTACTAGCATGTGCTTTGTGTTAGGGTAAGGGTGGGGGAGTACAGGGCCTGTCTCCCAGCGCATCAAGCCCACTCCCTCTTGCTCTGGGGTGATGCCCAGAGACAGGTCCAGCAGAGACAGTCATAAAACCTCAAAAAGAATCCTTCTCCCTGACCGAGAGTCATGGAAGTGTTTCATAACAACGTCTCTCTGACCGTAAAATATATCAAATGAGGTACAAGCTGTGAGATCTGAAGTGTTTTTGTTTTTTTTGCTTTGCTTCGAGGTGAAATGGTTGTTAGGGTGGGTGTCAGACTCCGAAAAGAAAAATGAGGCTTTTAAAATCTAAGATGAAGTCTAAGATTCACACATTTTGAGAGCCTAGAGATAACACCATGGTTTGGCTTGTGATATAGAGATGTGCTTTTTTCAATTTCCGTTCCGAGAACCACTGTCCATTGACTTTCAGTCGCAAGCAGCAGTCCTGCTCTGTCTTCAACTGATAAACTAATTGAGAGTCTAGCTGATTTGTTTGTTTTTTAATGGTGGGTGCCCTGCGCTAGCTACCGTTTGTCTCCTGACTAATGGCCTGTTTCCTCCGCAGATGTCATGTGGCCAATAAAACATGCCCCAAGAATCACAGCTGGAGCCATCGCCTGTGCAGATGTGTCCCCCAACAAGGAGCACCCCTCCATTCCCCTCAATCTGGTGAGAGACGCACATGTGCGGATGTCTAGCATGCTGCATAGGTGTGCGTGCGTCCGTGCGTGCGTGCGTGTGTGTGTGTGTGTGTGATTGTATGTGTGATTGTATATGTGTGATTGTTTAACTATGGCAATGTTTTGTATGCATCAGTTTGTATTTATTTGTTATGGAGTCTCCTACCCTCCCAGGTCTGTGTTTATCACTGAGCTAAATTGTGAGTGGAGCTCTAATTGAAGGTGCAGGGAAACATACTCCGTTGGCTGATGAGAGTATTTGTCATGTTCAGCATGTGATGACATGCCTGTTTATTGTGGCTTGGCGAAGTGGAATGCCTG
Source organism: Alosa alosa (assembly GCF_017589495.1). NCBI lineage: Eukaryota > Metazoa > Chordata > Actinopteri > Clupeiformes > Clupeidae > Alosa > Alosa alosa. The sequence continues at coordinate 36,432,187 of NC_063189.1, forward strand.
ATAGGAGAGCATCTGAAACAGCAGTGGGCAATCTGGTCCCTTCCGTCTGCAAACATATGCCAGATTCTTGGCATGGTAAATACTCTCCAAGCCTCGGTTCAATTAGCCATCCTCCATCCGCTAAGTAGGACAACAACAGCAGACGAGTCCAAATGGCTGTCTCAACGGGGGCATGCAATTGTACACAGGGCTGCAGCCAAACAGCCTTTTGTGTGGCGAGCAGATGTGGAAACGTCCCCACTCCCCAGGTTCCCTGGGCTGTCGTGACCAGAAACACAGCAGGCCCACGCTTTCACAGTGGACGTGGCTGTGTAAACAACACTGGGACAGAGAAGGGGGGAGAAAAAAATACAAATCCCAGAACTCCACATTCCCATTCCAAATTCTGCAGTCCTTGGCTCCCTCAGTCCGGAAACCCAGTGTTTACCAAGCACTTAAACCAAATAGGCAATCAACTGCAACCATTGTTTTTTTTTTTGTCACGGGGAGGTTGGGGGGGGATGCAGAAGGTGAATCTCTCTCTGGAATGTTGATTCAGAGCTACAGCAATCCGGCTTGGAGGTAACCAGTTTACTTTTTTTTCGCTGTCCGTTAAAGTAATAAAACTTCCTGGCCCCTCCGAAACAGATGTCTTTAAATCAAACCATTCCTTTCCGGCTCTTTGACAGGCTACAAAGAGAGGGAGAGAGAGAGAGAGAGAGAGAGAGAGAGAGAGAGAGAGAAAGAGAGAGCAAGAAATAGAGCGAGATAAAGGGTGAGAAGTATGGTGCAGGTGAGTGAGGGGAAGGTCAGTGTTGGGCCCAGCAGTCCAGCAGGCCTTATCTTAGTGGCCCCCTCTGCCTAACTGATTGTGATGTGGAAATCAGGGGTGCAGCGGAGGAGTCTAGAGGTGCAGGCCCAGAGGGACACACAGGGCACCCCAGACCTGGAACATAAACCCTGACTACAAAGGCACACGCCAAAGCATGCACTATATATATTATAGGCCTATGAACAGACTGTACGGGAGATGTATAGTGTGTGTGTGACATGGGGAGACGGCTAGTGTGTGTGTGCGTGTGTGTGTGTATGTGTGTGTGTGTGTGTATGTGTGTGTGTGTGTGTGTGTGTGTGTGTGTGTGAGGGGAGTTCAGTAAGGAAGGGGGATTTGTGCATGCTGATTTCCAGAGATAGGAACGTAAGTGCTGATGGCTGTGGCATCCCAGTGCTGTGCGGAGGCTCTTGCCACAATACATCACATGGGTCACACAAAATATTTCAACCGAGGTAATGCGAGAAAGGAAAACAGTGGTGAGATTAATCACTGTCAGCTCTGGAGTGGACATGGTGCTGGAGTGGACATGGTGCTGGAGTGGACATGGCGCGATGAACACTGGACTCATTTGTCTTTTTTTTGGATGCTGCAGTTCACTAGATCATCTTACTAGACTAATTAGTATTCTGATTCACCCACGCAAAGTGAAAAGCTATCTTCATATGGAACAGGCTTGATTTTGTCTTTCTTTTTTTTCGAAAGGTGATAGACCCACACACAAACACACTCACACACACACACACACACACACACACACACACACACACACACACACACACACACACACACACACACACACACACACACACACACACACACACTCATGCTCACACACAGACAGACACACACACACACTCACGCTCACGCACACACACACACACACACACACACACACACACACACACACACACACACACAGTGTAGTCCCCAAGTTTCTATCTCTCGATGAGCTCAAAGCTGCCTCCCTGAAGAGCGGTGGGAGGTAAGGGAGTGCAGTCTGCCTCCATAAGCCTCTGTGGAGAGTCAGAGGTGCACAACAGAGGCTTCAGGGGAGTGGAGGACAGGCCTGGGTGAGACAACCACAGCTCAGCGCCGGGCGCCCACCACTCCCATAAATTATCCAGCGCACCCTCAGACTCCCTGGAGACGTCGGCTGCAGTGGCTCAACTTCTCAATTCTGACAGGGAATGCATACGCTCTTTCTTTCCCTCTCTCGTGCTCTCCTTCTCTCTCTCTTTCTCTCTCTCTCTTTCACACACACACACACACACACACATACACACAGACATGATGGACAAAATGTATGAATGCCAGGGACAACACTTCAATATAAAACGCAGGGAAACATAACAATCCATCTTTCTCACACTGACACACACACTTAGCACAGTTTCAGTGATTCATTGTAGAGTATACCCAGGCTTTGACATCTTCCGTGATGGGAAAGCCATCAAGGCCCCTGTTTTGAGATGGTCATGCAAACATGGGCCAAGGCCAGGATAAACCAACCTGCGCCGCGTTAATTTACAGTAAGTCGGCTACGGCTCCCTGCAAACAAAACATTCACACAAAGTCTTTCAAAACCACGGAGTGATCAAGCATAGACCATGCTCATTAAATATATGAAGGATGACATCTCGACCTCTTTACGAGATGCTGTACTACCACTGCAATAATGATGAATCAACAGGTTGAGCATGAAACTGTGTTTTTTGTTTCAGTTTGAGGGACCACACTAGCCACCAGGGAGAGGAAAGGGCCCACTGCTGCATTTGCTGAGCCCTCTGTGGCGAAACCGCACCTTCATATCCAGAGTTAGCACGGTCTCAGTTTGCTTGTCATGAAAAGGATAAGCAAAATCATGGCAGTCATGCGGGGTGATCTGTGAACAATTATTATTCAGGAACATGGAAATAAACAATCAGAGGAGAGAAGAAAAACTACAGCACAAAACGCTTTTTTTAAAGACTAAATTAGCCGTCACATTCAGTTGTTTGCCAATGGTGAAAACAATAACATCTGTTTGTGCCACGGGGGGACATGCTTCATGAGGAATTCGGATCAGGAATGTTGTACTCCAATAACTGTTTATCATGATGTCAAACAACTGTTGCCCTGAATGCATTGGCTGTGTTAGTCCACTTACATAAGTGCTTAGAAACGCCACAAATTCCGTACTTTTTTTGAAGGGTGGATGACAAATTTTAAGCTCTCTCTAGAGCTAAGAGTGGGCATTACGCAACATAAGTGTGGTTATTTTTAAGATGTGACCAAATGCTGAAAACACTAGCTATACAAGTACATTTTGTAATCTAAGAAGATGACGCTAAGATGATAGCTTGCCTCTTGTTTTATTTAAAAAAAAAAAACAAGGACAAGCAAACAAGATGGGATATACTGTAAGCCTCCATTCAATAACACAGCATGCAATCTCTCTCTGTGTCTTTCTGTTTCTCTGTCTCTGTCTTCTCCCCCAGAGCCCTTTGAGCCAGACATCTGCGGTCCAGACAAGGAGCTGGATGAGGACACGTGCCAGTGCGTCTGCAAGAAGCAACTGCGTCTGGCCGGCTGCGGCCCTCACCACCACCTGGACAAGGACACCTGCCAGTGCGCCTGCAAAGCCCAGCCCGCGTCCTGCGGCCCCAACCAGGCCTTCAACAAGGACACCTGCCAGTGCTCCTGTGCCAAGGTGTGCCCCAAGAGCCAGCCCCTGAACCGCACCAAGTGTGTCTGCGAGTGCACAGAGTCTCCCAACAGGTGTTTCCTCAAAGGCCGGAGGTTTCACCAGGGCACATGCAGGTAAGACTCAGTGTTTTGCTCGACAGAGTATGGAAGCACAGTACTGCACAAACAAGCCAACTATTTCCAACTGTAATGAATCTCTCTCGGCATGAGAGAAGAGTGTGTGGAGGAAGGCTGGCATATTAGCTTAGGGGGCACCATGAGTTTGCTATCATTATTACTGGTCAGATTTCTTGCGAAGAGATGGCTTAATCCTCTGGAATCCTTAAGGATCAAATGTTGTCAGGGCTTTGCCAAGCCGCAGCGAAAGAGGGAAAAAGAGATGTGTGTGAGAGATGTGCGCCAAATATTGACAGCACATGACACTGGCAGTTTCAGATAGAAATGCATAGCAGCTGGTTTTGATAAGTTTTCACTTTAACATGCAGCCAGACTGAGTAGAAAGTCATGCACGCAGTCACAACTCCCAAAAATAAAATAATACATTCTTTCTCTAGAATTAGCTGCTCTCTAAAGACTGGACTGACTGTGGGGGACCTGGAAAGCAATTATGTCCAAATTGAAATCAGACAATCAAATAAGACAAATGTGTGCTATGCCATGACAACCAGGCTTTGTATGTAAATGTAAAATGTGCAGATTGTTTTGCCAACTGAAGCGCAGTTTCCACTCAGTTTCCCCTCAAAATGGAAATGACCTATGATGGGTAATTTAACCTACACATCTCAAATAGAAAATAGTTTTGCAGCTATTTTAACCTCACATTATCTGTTTAGAAAAAAAATCTTTTAAATGTTTCAGGTTTTTGAAATCCTCTTAACGCTCTCTAGGTTGTCACAGGACCAGAGGTTACATATTGCTCTTACATGGGTCATATTTGAATGAACCTTGAAGTCACTGATTTCCCCTTGGTCTCAGTAATGCAAGCTCCACTACAGGGGTATACCTGCATCCAGCTTGGCGATGTTACTGAAATGGGAAACCACACCAAAGCATGGCAGACTCGTAGTTAGATTACATTACATTACATTACATTACATTTGGCTGACGCTTTTTAACCAAAGCGACTAACAACATGGTAAACAGTAAGTTTTAGAACAATTCTCACAATTTTAGGACAGTTTAAAGAACATTAGAGTACAGTAAGAATAAGTCGTCGGTGAGTGCTGTTTTTAACAGTTACTTGTCAGTTTAAAACGGCTGGTGAGTGCTAGGATCAGTAAGACTTGTTGTAAGTGTTGCTATGAGAGTAGATGTTCTCTAAAGAGCTGGGTCTTCAGGAGTTTTTTGAAAGTGGAAAAGGATGTCCCTGCCCTTGTAGGAACTGGAAGTGTGTTCCACCAACAAGTTAGATGAGACGATGAGACGATCATGAACGTGGCCCTGCTGTAAAAACTCTCACTCTCAACACAATGGTGTGAAATCAATCCAAGAGGGAGCGCTCCATAATCAGCACTGAGATCACCCCTCCTTTTCCTCTGCCAGCCGCGCCCCCCTTTGGTGGGGCAGCACCAACTCCTAGGTGATCTGCAAAACACCTTCTCTTTATACAAATACCTCTCTCTCTCTTTCTTTCTCTCTCTCTCTCTCTGTCTTTCTTTCTCTCTCTCTTTTTTGCCCCCCCTGCCCTTGTCTCTGTGCTGACCCGTGTAAGTGATACAGGCGCTATTAACCCTCTCCCTGTGGCTATTTCACTGCTGCTCTGTTCTTTTCTCCTCTCTTCTCTGCTCTGTTCTTTTCTCCTCTCTTCTCTGCTCTGTTCTTTTCTCCTCTCTTCTCTGCTCTGTACTTTTCTATACTCCACTCCTCTTTCTTCTTCTTTCCTATCCTCTCTTTTCCTGTCCTTTCCTCTCCGGCCCTCTCCTCTTCTCCTTTCATCTCTCTCTCTTCTTTTCTCTTCTCCTCTCCACTCTTCTTTCCTCTCCTCCTTTCATCTCCTCTCTTCTCTTTTCCTCTCTTCTCTTCTCCTCTCCTGTCCTCTCCTCTTATCTCTTCTCTCCTCTCCTCTCTCCTTTCCTCTCCTCTGCTACTTCCATCCCACAGGCCTGGCACCCTCCACCCCATTAAAGCTGATTTATGTCGTGCACACCTCTCCGCGGATCGGATATCGAAAGAAGTGAAAGCTAATAATGGCAGGCGGGGTTCAGATTCAGACTGTTTTATTGGGTCCCCTGTATCAAATACAAGCTGCCCGCGAGGGTTCTAGTGGGAGAGCAGGGACGAGCAGGCCAACCGTTCACTCCAACCCCAAAGTTATTGCCGTTTCAAATAGTAATTACTTTAACTTTAAGACGTAATAAAAAATCAATGACATTGCCCAAGAACTCACAAGTGCTTTGGTATGCCTGAGCACAATATATTGGCAATTGAAACCGCACATAAGGTTGAGGGAGAGGATGGGGCTAGAGATGGGGTTAGGGGGTATTAAACAATGCAGTAACGTTTCTGAACGTTTCTCCACAGGCCGCGTGTGAGGTGCAGGCTGGAGATGGGGTTAGGGGGTATTAAACAATGCAGTAACGTTTCTGAGCGTTTCTCCACAGGCCATGTGAGGTGCAGGCTGGAGATGGGGTTAGGGGTATTAAACAATGCAATAACGTTTCTGAACGTTTCTCCACAGGCCGCGTGTGAGGTGCAGGCTGGAGATGGGGTTAGGGGTATTAAACAATGCAGTAACGTTTCTGAACGTTTCTCCACAGGCCGCGTGTGAGGTGCAGGCTGGAGATGGGGTTAGGGGGTATTAAACAATGCAGTAACGTTTCTGAACGTTTCTCCACAGGCCGCGTGTGAGGTGCGGGCTGGAGATGGGGTTAGGGGGTATTAAACAATGCAGTAACGTTTCTGAACGTTTCTCCACAGGCCGCGTGTGAGGTGCAGGCTGGAGATGGGGTTAGGGGGTATTAAACAATGCAGTAACGTTTCTGAACGTTTCTCCACAGGCCGCGTGTGAGGTGCGGGCTGGAGATGGGGTTAGGGGGTATTAAACAATGCAGTGTGCAGCAATAACATTTCTTTTCCTTCTGTGTCCCCTCAGCTGCTACAGGCCGCCGTGTGAGGTGCGTAAGCGGAGGTGCGAGGCAGGCTTGTACTTCAGCGAGGAGGTGTGCCGATGCATACCCACGTACTGGAGGAGGCTGGACTAAGGCTGGCACTGAGGCTGGCACTGAGGCCGAGGCTGGCGCTGAGGCTGCCCATGCTGCACTGCCCATGCCGCTACTGCCACAGGCAGCCAATCACACACAGGGACACTGCCACCATGGATCAGTGAGTGGCACCAGGCTGTTGAATGGACATATCTTCATGTTTGGAATATGGAGCGGGCCAACAGAGACTGAACCCAGAGTTTCAGAGACCAGAGGACACTAATACTAAAGACTTGAGAATGTCAAGCCCGAGCCATGGTCTTTTTTATGTTGTCAATCGATTTATTATGCGTATGTGTCAGATATTGATTATATAATTTATTGCCACTAAATATTATTACTTTCTATGTTTATAGCTATGTCAATCTTTCCAAGAAAATACACTGTGATCAATATTTTTGTATCATGTGATGTCCCTTAAAATAAAATCTAAAGTTGTATTATATATAAATATTGTTAACTTCTTTCTATGCCAGTTTATCCTATTGGAAAGTGCTGAATTGTAAATAATGTACCCATCATATTAACATTAACATTTGGGACGTATACCTGGATGTTTTTGATGATTTTCTGGCCATTGTCACCCCAAATCAGAGTGTGTGTACTGATGTTGGTGCGTTAGACTCAGAATAGAAGTGTGGAGGTGATATTGCTTGTCTTGGCTCAACAGCAAGCGCTGTGTGCCCCGCAGCAGACCCCTCAGCACTCCACACAGCGTGGCAAAGCTGTGATAGAAAGTTCCGAGGACTTTGCCAACATGACATGCTTGACAGGCCCACCGCTTGGACAATCCTGCAGTCCAACCTCTCTCTGCAGTGGAGGCGGTGATTCCCCCCGATTGAGCCGCACTGCTCAGGGTAATTAAGGTAAGTATGACATTTCTTAAATTAAACTATATTATTTCGTTAACTGAAAACCACATTTCTATAATGTAATAATGTAAACTAAACTAGTTGCACTTATTCCACAGATAAGTCACCAAAACCCAAATATGGCTCCTACATTCTGGCCCCTAATTGTCAGTGCTAAGGGATGACAATTACCAAATATATACAAAATATGGAGCCATAAAATATTTAAATCAAAACATGCTAACTGATGTCACGTCACAATTCAAATCATCAGTCCACAGCCATATTCAAGCATCAAAACATTTTTTTTTTTTTTTTTTTTTTTTTTTTTTTTTTAAATGAGATGTATTTATTCAAACAATCCAGTTCTCTTTCTTGGATGGACAAATTTTGAAAACAAAGGAAAAACTAAAGCGAAACATCAAGCGAAACATCAATGGGGGGGGGGGAGCAGACCAGTCTGGACTACTGAGGAGCAGGAGCATTGGCCAGGGGAGGGGAGGGGAGGGCCCTTAAGGCCTGAGCCAGACGCGTGGCATACTCACCAGGGGTGGGTGGGTGGGTGTGTGTGTGGTGTGTGTGTGTGTGTGTGTGTGTGTTTGTGTGTGTGTGTTTGTATGCATATAAATCTGTGTGTGTGTGTGTGCATGTGTGTGTTTATGTGTGTGTGCATGTGTGTGTTTGTGTGTGTGTAGTGTACATGTTTTCCATGCACACATCCCTCTACTTCTGGACTTCCACCCATTCCATTAACCACTCACAGCCAGCCATGACAGCAGGGACTACATAAATTCCTTGTACCCAGCACAGAGTGAAAGAGACATGGCTTCAGCCAAGCCTAAAGCTGCAGATCCTTTGTTCAGAACAATATTTACTCACCTTATGGCCCCTTTCTATCCCCTCCTAACCCCTTAAACAGCTACCCCCCCTCCATCCACCAAAAACATTCTAACATTGGACCCTTCCCTTCCCTAAGTGCCATCACAGGGCCAGTTCACGTGGCAGGTCACACCGTCGGCTCTGAAGTCGGCAGCATCTGGAACGCGTTACCTGCTTTACCTATCCTCCTCATCCTTCTTCATTTCCACACGTCCTGTCAGGGTACAGCAAACACACACACGCACACACACACACACACACACACACACACACACACACACACACACACACACACACACACACACACACACACACACACACACACACACACACACACACACACACACACACACACACACACACACACATGCCGCGGGAATCTCTCTGAACGCCGCATGTTGGCTGCACGGCTCTCCACTGCGCGTGTTCACCCCTGTGAGGCGTCTGATAGAAAGTAAATGCGAAAGGCATGCGTGCACCGTGAAGCGTGCTGCGATAACCCAAAACAGTCTATCGAAACGTTCTAGAAGACGGTGCACATTGTCGGGGCGGGGGGGGAGTGGGTGGGGGGGGGGGGTCATATAGTTCGCTTCGCTCAGACGTCCTGCTAGTGAGGTCTGTCTGTACTCCTTTCTGGAGGACAAAGTTTACATTGTACCAGATTAAAACTCAACAAGGGTCCCAGGTTGTGTTTTGTGTTTGTGTGCTTTAGTGGAAAGGAAACAAAAACACTTCTACAAACAGAACAGGCAGACGTCAAAATAAATGAGTATCCTGTTTCTCCCATTTGACCTGCTGTAACTTCAGACTTCCTTGTAGCGTTTGTTTAGACAAAGTCTAAATAAGCACCGGCTGCAGTACAAACGAATGGCAGAAACTGGGGTAAAAGAGGAACACGATCAATTTCGCCGCTGGCCAAAACCTTGCATTTGGCAGAGACAAATCAATAAAGGCTATAAGGAAAGTTTGCGGGACAGCCTGAGTGTGTGGTCTCTGTAGACATAGCCTGTGGTCATCATTGAAAACGTATGGAAATAGTATCGTATCTGAGCAGGTTACCAAACCCGGGATCTGTACACTTCAGTGCACCTGGGGAGCGTTAGGGTTGGTATCTGCATACCCGCCTTCTGTGAGCGCAACCTGGGCCTTGCCATGGTCAGTATTTATAGTTCTGCACTTAACCCCACCAAATGTAGCCAACGGGGCTTTCAGACCAGGCAGGTGTGCATTAAGGAGGGCCTTCTCAGAGAGAGCACTCTCTCAAAAGGCTACGGTGTTGGCGATTTTTTTAGAAACATTCAAAGCAAGAGGGATTTTACAGTGAAGTATATTGACTGTTTGTTTTTCTCAGAACACAGTCCCTCTCTAAAGCGCTTACTTGCCACTACCGCTCAAGTTGCAAGCAAAGACAGCCTGATGGATGAGATTGGGTGACAGTTTAAAACCTATTTCAAAGTGTTCTCCAAATGACACATTACAATTTACTCTTGAGAATAAACCCATCCAAAAGCATAGTCATGATTCTCCATGCTTCCATCTCCTGGTGCGTAGTCTGCACAAGATCGCTGGAACTCTCCCGGACATCACAGAACAGACACAGGAATTAGACCACACATACTGTACACTGACACAACGTAGTCGTACGACTGGCATTGGGGGGTTGCATGCTTGGTGTGAGCTGACGAGTGTGGATTGGTCTGTGAGGTCGGTCTCTGTAGACTGCGCTGTGCCTGTAAACGCCTCCTTATTTTCACAGCTGATTGCTCCATCTGGCTTTCCTCTCTGCCCTCTCAAAGACCAGTGTTGGCAGCCACCTTGCCCTGCACTTTGTATGGTTTCTTCTCTCTGACTCTCTCTCTCTCTCTCTCTTTCTCTCTTTCCCTTTACTTTCTTCCATCCTCTATGGGCATCAGTCCATCCACGTCTTTCTGAATATTTCAGGGGAAACCTCACTGGACTGCACTGATATGCACTGAGTTGCTCACCACAAAACACGGCCTGATAAAAGTTTGGCGCTTCTCTACGTGATCAGCTCCAAAAAGTGCGTACCTGGAAAGGAGTATGGGGGTGGGGGGTGATTGGCTCACACAGGCCTGGGAAACTGACACGCTCTCTCTGTTCTCCAAGGCTATAAATCAGAGTCACGGCTGACAGTTATGTGCTAGAGAGGTCATTGGTTTTGGCCCTTCTCGGAGCTTTATGGAGCTGGCTTCGCTGGAGAGCACAGTTCATCATTTTTCATTCACTTTGTCATTCACAGCAACGTTTAAGAGGGTGACTGACAACGTTGCCCATGGGAGCTTTTAATAAACATTATTAAATTGATGATTGCCCCATTGTACTGACAACATTATAGTTGTAACAAAATGTTTGTCTACATGTGGCTATATCTATCCCCTGAGCTATGTTTGGCTGAAAGGAACTCTCAATAATCGACATTGGTGAAACTACCCGTGTTTTCATCAGTGTGATCAACCTCTCTTCTTCACTGCAGAAACCCTATATGTTAACTCAGCGATAGATTATTAGAATATTAAACTGACCCAGAATTGATATTAAGTGTTATTTCATTTAAAAAGTCTTGTCATTGTGAAATTTAGGAAGACAATGAAACCATGATAACGTTGCATATGGGTGAAAAAATCAAAGAACTGGTGAACAATACATTTCAAGAAATCATTTGCACCCAGTCTCTCCAGGAAGAGTTGCTTATTTAGGCTATCTAGATGAGGTCTGAAAGTATGATGTAATGCACAGGTGGTTTGGGAAGTTCTGTGATTTTGAAAGATACCATTTAATTGTCATTCAATCAGGCCTGTGTGTATTGAGGCAAAATATCACACTACATATGCTAATGTCACTTCCATTCCTTTAGTTATCATTGAACAAATTATATTCATTAACCAAGACCCAATTATTTCTCAGGAGAGAAAAACATATAATTTTATCATGTATAATATATAGGTCCCCGTTGGCTATGTGTACACAACATTCCACACTGCTTTGTTTCTTTAAATGTGATTAATTTCACACCTCTTGCACTGTTATGATTTCCAACTTGTTTTAATTTCAGGGTCACTATGGTCACACCTTAAAACAACAATAAACACTCAAGCCTAACTGAATTATATAGTCTGATTTTAATCAAGATCCTTGCCAATTTCTTCACCTGTTGGTTGGAACAGGGTGGACTTTCACAGACGGGGGTCCAGAGTGAGCACAGCCCCCCTGATGGCTCTGTTTGTTTAGCCTGTGGGAAAAGGAAACCATTAAGGGCTAATGAAAAATTAATCTAGAGGGGCAAGAAAAGGAGGATGTGGACTTTGGCAAGTGTGTTATTCTCAGTGCAATAAGGAAAAATGCCCATACATCCACCTGTAAAGAAAATAACTCAATACAAACTCCAATGTCTGTGTGTTTTTTCTCCTCATTGCAAATGCATAAACTACATATACACTAAAATAGGCTACCCTACTGCTTTGCTGATTTCTAAATCTTGTGTCTCACTGTTGTGTTTTACCCACATATGCATTTTCTTACTGTAACACAGAGATGCTTAATTAACTGGTCACACAATGGAATTGGTCACAACTGGAATGATTGAGTCCTCACTGTGGCGATAAAGGGCACGATTGTGGTGGACAGATGATTTAGCTGTAGCATCCACACAAAGGCGATATGTGATATTGTCTAATAGGGACTAAATAGACAAGTTTTTTAACTATAAAAGGTTTTAATGCAGTGCATGTCTTCTTATTGAAATTCACATGAGGTTAAAACAGTCAATAACTGGTTTTCTATCTAACTCGTTTGCATATTTTAAGTACATTCTTGAAAAGGCAGCTAAAGGAAATGTGAGTGTCTTTTTGTGTTGGGTATGAATTAGAAATGGACTTGCTCCCACGGAAGAGCTGTGGGATCAAAACTTGAGATTATTAAGGCTTTAACAGCCAATATGATAATGCAAATAAATGTGTTTCTATTGACCTCAGACACATTTTTGTCAGGAGTTAATCCACTCCCCTTTAGAAGCTGAAGTTCAGATGTTTCCATTCCATTTGTTATTATTGTTCAAATTTGCATTAAAAAGTTGCTAATGTCTGTTGCATAAAATGAATAACAATAACAGACATATGAAACACAATACCACAGTGAAAAGTCGTTAATAACCATGAAAAGTCACGCCAACAAGTTAAAAGTTAAAAGGAGACCCATGGGGAAGATTTGTATGATTTTATGACAGGGTAAATTATTTTTCCTGTCATAGACAGACAGACAGCTTATTTGACCCGACATCAGAGGAATCTGTTACAATGTGCTGGTGGTCCAAAAAAAATCCCTATCTAAATATGAGTGCACATGGCCAAACCAAACGGAACAAAGCTAAACGTACGTACAAACACACACACACAAACACACACACACACACACACACACACACACACACACACACACACACACACACACACACACACAAACAGGCTTTCCACTTACAGTAAATATGTGCAGGCCACTGCACTGACAGCTCTCACCCCCCCACAGGCAGCGTTCTTTCTCCAGCCAGTTGGAAAATATACTTCAGCTATCAAATTTAGAAATACAATAGTGTTATTCCCAGTGATGCGGGTCTCCAACTCAATAGATGGGTTTTATTTCTGAATACACATGCAGCATATATGGGACAAAGGACACAGAGGGGTATGTGGTATTTTACCTTGAAACTGAATAGCAGAAAATAATCTTGCAAGGTTTGGACATTTAGTATGTGAGTTTCAGGTTGTGGTGATTATGTATTCAATTAAGATTTTTAGTGTGTTCATTGTTCACAAACACTATGAGAACTAGATGTACCGCAGAGCGTTACAAAATATGACCACCGCCCAGTCCAGCACATTTTTTCCACAAAAAGAAATCACGCTGAAAGGCCTATATGATTCTAACTGTCTCACTAAATTGCATTATCCACACTCAATTCTCACTGGTATCTGCTAGACAACAAGTACCAAAACATGATTAGTTCATAGATTTCACATGTAAAATTGATTTTATACAACCCCACCTCCATCTTGCCTGTTCATAATTCTGAGAAATTCTTGATTGTTTGTGTTATGTTTATGTTATGTGTGTGTGTGTGTGTGTGTATGTGTGTGTGTGTGTGTGTGCCTGCCTCATGTATGTGCCTGTGCATGCAAGCGTACATATGTCTACTGTGTGAGTATGTGTCATAATGATGATTACTGTGAATGTATGTGTGTGTGTGTGTATCTGTTTGTGCACATGTGTGCACATGAAATGGGTTAACATGACCCCTGGAGGCAAACATACGGGAAAAAATGGTCATCCTAGGCCCTACAGTTCTCAAGATATTCACAGAGAACTGTGTCTGCCCTACCCTCCTTTCGGGGTCCAGTCCAGCGGGGGGGCTACAGATCAAAACGAAAAATGGACGGTTCCATGCTATCCATGTGGGGTACATGCCCACCAAGTTTCGTGTGTACCCCGGTCTTTCAGTGTCCCGGAATCCTTGTTGGTGTACGCCACTAAATGTACACACAAATTATTTTATTGTAAGGCCCCCATGAACGAAAGTACACAAAACTTGGCATGCATTCGAGGGTGTCATAATGATCCTACACTTTTAATTTCGTGCAGTTTTGACCCTGTCAGCCAGAGATATTGTGATGAAAACACCTAATTTTTTGCTTTTTAATTTTTAACTAGGTGGCTATACATGAAATAAGTGGTAATGGGATGGGTTGACATGCCCCTTAAGACCAACATACATAAAAAGGTGGACCTCCTAAGCCCTACGGTTCTCGAGATATTCACAGAAAACTGTCTCCGGCCACCTACAGGCCAGTTGGTGTATAGTAACATAAATTAATTTATTGTGTGACCCCCCATGAACGGAATTCCACAAAACTTGGCGTGCATACAGAGGGTGTCATAATGATCCTACACTTCCAATTTCGTGCAGTTTTGACTATTGTAGGTCACAGATACCTTCAATTACAACACCTCATTTTTACTTTTTTGTGTTTAACTAGGTGGCGCTATACATGAAATGAGTGGTTATGGAATGGGTAGACATGGCCCCTTGAGATCAACATACAAAAAAATGGTCCTCCTAAACCCCACGGTTTTCGAGATATTCACAGAAAACTGTGTCTGCCCTACCCTCCTTTCGGGGGGTCCAGTCCAGCAGGGGGCTACAGATCAAAACGAAAAACGATGGTTCCATGCTATCCATGTGGGGTTACATGCCCACCAAGTTTCGTGTACCCCGGTCTTTCAGTGTCCCGGGAATCATTGACGGAAATTTGGGCATGTGAAAAAGAAAAAAAAGAAAAAGAAACAAATCGCTTCGCTGCGCGGCGGTCATAATAAGTATTGGGATGCCTGCCATTACATCCATGGGAAATTCAGTGATACCCCATTCTAAATCAATAGGTATTAATTAGGGCTGTCAAAATAACTGATTAATTTCGATAAATTAATTTTAGAAAAAATAACTGATTAAAAAAAATTGCGCAGATTAATCGATTCCGTATGACCTTTGACCCTAAGCCCTTCTAGTCAGTAGCCATTAGACTTTAAAATGAAGGAGAGAGAAGAAAATGTACTGCCTAGATCATTGATTGGAACATTTACTTTTAAAAAACGGCCTGATGGTGTTGATAAAAATAAAGAGTTGATTAAAATAAAGTCCTCTGCAATGTCTGTAGCAAGGAATTTGCATATCATTGGATTTTGTCAACTCTAAAGTCGCACATCAATGCAAAGAAATAGTGTTGACATTGAAGGGAGTGTTCATTTATTATGACCGCCGCTAGCGAAGCGGTCATATAGGGATTGTCAAAGTTTTTATTTTATTTTATTTTTTTTCGTCATCTACTTCCTGAATTTTTGGTCAACGATATCCGGGACACCGAACCACCGGGGCACATGAAATTTGGTGGGTATGTAGCCCCACTAGATTTTTTCGAAAAAATTTTGTTTCGTCCCCGGGGGCCACTCCCCCCCCGTGCTGGGCCCCCCGAACCGCAAAAAAAGCAGTTTTGCCTATACATGCGTGAGACTGAGACGCCTGTTTATTTGTTTTAAGTGCGTGCAGGGTGTGAGAGGGGAATCGATGTGCTTTGATTCCAGCTTGGTAGTTGTAGTCTGTGAAATTAAAAGCACGCGGTGTGTGAAGTATCCAAACAATGACACCTTCATTTCATTATGGCTGCTTTAGCAACACACCTTAAGCTACTGTGTAGTGGGTCCCATTTAGAAGTGGCTACTTCATTCGCGCTTTCCTTGACTCATGGAGCTGCGTGAATTTTATTACAACTTTTCGCCACGATATGGCAGTTTAAGTCCGCTTGATACTGGAAGGCGTAAGCCATTGGTTTCCAAAGGAGATTTTATTTGTGTCGCCAGCATAGCCTATTGACAATTTATGTTGTAAATAGGCCTACCTTATAAGCCTACCTGTAGCTTAGGGAAGCTAACAGCTTTCTATTAGGATCTACTTCGTTAGTTACAGTTTTGTCATAACTCCCTGATGCATTTTTGCCTTTAGAATAGCCAGAGCGTGGATATCTCAATCGGAAAATTAAACAATATCGGGTGCCTATGGACTAGGCTGGGTAAACCCAGCCTGATCTGCCCGCTATTTATTTTTGATTTCTTAAAAGATTGAACTTGGTCTGGTGAAAGCCAGACTAGCCAAGGACCTCAGTTACACAATGCAAGGGAACATGAATCAGCCTATATTTGCACGAACAATAACGGACAACAGCTCTTCAACTTTGGCCCGTTAAAATGTGTATGAACAGTCTAACGACGCATTTCATCAAGGCCCATTTGGACATGTCACTTATTTGCACCACTGGTTAGATGTAAAACAGCATTTCGTTTCAGACTACTGTTACTTAATTTGTGCATTGACAATGTATTATATGAACTAAAGATGACTAAAATCTTATGTAGAAGAAGAAACATTCACAAAAAATCCATCCATCCAAAAATGACCTTTGTTTTTGATAGCTGTTGAAAACGGCATGGAACTGACAGAGATGTTTTTGTTTATAAATAAATAAATAAATAACATTATGCTGATACCTTTTGCTTTTCCCAAATACAATGTAGCCTACAGGTGTAAGTGACCTTTCATCAATCCAGTTGCAATGGATGAACTGTGATGAACTGCCCTACTTGTGATTGTTTAGAGATTTTAAAGGTTTTATAACAATGCTACATCTTCTTTGGCTATTCTACAATCTATTCACCTTTTCAGCACCAGTAGGCTACTTTCTGTGCAGCCGCACACACACACTCAGGCATGCCAAACAAGCATACACAAAAGTTTCAAGAGTGGGGGATGGAGTAAAATATGGAGACAAATTGAAGTGTGATTTATTTTCGCGGAACGGATGTACAGGACTGAGCGGCGGTCATATTTTGTACCGCTATGTGGTACATCTAGTTTTCATTGTGTCCCCTAGGTTATATCTGTGGCCTGAAATGCAATGTATGTGAAAAAAACTTCTTCCCGAAGCACTTTTGAATTTATTTCCTCAGCATATTAGGTCATATCGTAGATTATTATGGCCATTATTTGAACAGTGAAAATAATAATAGAAGAGTTTTTGAACTTTAATGTCACTAATGCCGATTATTCAATGATTTATTTGAATTTAAATATTTAAAATACTTTCACATCAAAAATTATATATGCTATTAATTTAGATTAATTAATCACAGAGTATGTAATTCATTTGATTCTTTTTTTTAATCGATTGACAGCCCTAGTATTAATATGGAGTTGGTCCCCCCTTTACAGCTGCAACAGCTTGCACAATATGTGAGAATGTCTGTGGGCATTTTTGCCCATTCATTCATTCAGAAGAGCATTTGTGAGGTCAGGTACTGATGTTGCACAAGAAAGCCTGGTTCACAATCTCTGTTCTACTTCATGCCAAGGTTGTTTGATGGTATAAAGAAACTTATTCTATAGTATAAGTATATATACTCTTTTGATCCCGTGAGGGAAATTTGGTCTCTGCATTTATCCCAATCCGTGAATTAGTGAAACACACTCAGCACACAGTGAACACACAGTGAGGTGAAGCACACACTAATCCCGGCGCTGTGAGCTGCCTGCAACAACAGCGGTGCTCGGGGAGCAGTGAGGGGTTAGGTGCCTTGCTCAAGGGCACTTCAGCCCTGCCTACTGGTCAGGGCTCGAACCGGCAACCCTCCGGTCCGAAGCGCTAACCAGTAGGCCATGGCTGCCACTGTTGTAATGGCAAGGGTCCCAATACTTTTGTCAATACAGTCTAGAAAATGGTCTATGTAATCATGCTGATCATGATGGAGACATATGTTTCAAGTAAATGAGAGACAGTTCACTTTTCTTACAGGCTTAAATCTTAAATGACATCATACGTTCATACATGGATATTTCCAGAAGATATAAGATATCATTCCAATAAGTAGATCATAAGTCTATTTACAGCAAGTATATCTTCTGACCACACTTATCATTAACCAATCAGCCTGTGTCCAAACCATGACTGAATTGCTGTGCTGATTGAATTGTTGTGGTGATTAAAGTGGAGTAGTCCCTCCCTAAACCCTCTTACCGGTCAGAGTCAAAAGGAGCCAAACAATCATCTGTATGTAGATCCATGCTGACTTTTATTTTTAACTGACCACTGCTTGCGAAATGACACCATGAATAAACACACCTCAGCTCCAAATAAAACATAGGCCAGGTCTGTTATTTACATGTACTTACTAGCTTTATTTGACTTGATCCAAAAAGCAGCCACCCGTAACCAGTAGGATCTATTATTATATGTATGTGGCAGCACTTTGGCAGTCAACCCCAGCCAGAGAGTCTTTTGTGTGGTTCTGTGTTCCGTACCAGTGGCAACGTGACAGAGATTGTGTTCCAAGTGCTCCACTTATGCCTAAGTGTTCTTTATACAGTACATGGAAGCAGAAATCAGCTATCAGTCACATCATACAATAATGTATACTGTAGGTCTAGAACATCTGTCAATTGTTGAGCTGACGCAATGTTTTGTTTTATTTCGTTCATTTATGACAGTGCTGACAGGCACCATTTGAGGACAACAAGCGATCATTTCATTTGATTACATATATTTCTGAGCTCCTTCTCTTGAATAGACGTGAGAAATATAATACATATTGGAATACCGTATTTCATTCCGGAAGACCAGTTTTTGTGCAATCAAATGAATGGATTTCCAGAGTCAGTACTCTTACGCAACAAGGTGAACCAAATCCCCTCCGAGAGCTATTAATAGTTTGGGAGGGAAATGCAGGTGTTAGGGGTGAATGAGTTAGCTCCAGCCTCTGACTCATGTGCACCTGACCCTCTCTCCCACACATCAGTGTCCTCAACCCACATGGCCCAGCCTCCCCTGCGGAAAAACAAGAACATGCTCCAAGACTTTAACGGATTTCCTGTCGACTGGGATAGTTATCCTTTAAATCATGACTTTGTCAACATTTCACACATTTAAAGCCCTCGCTTGAAGTTTGTGACTTTCTTGCATCTCAGCTGTAATTGTTTCTGAAATGGTTTTAGAAGTTCCATCTGTGTTTGGATAATTAGTCCATACTCACCCTTATAAAAGAGCCTGCTTTCCTTCTCTCTTTATCGTTCTTTCTTTACTTCCATCCATGTCTTTATTTATTTGTGTATAGGGACACCACACAACACAAGTCATAAAAGTCATAGTCATATATTTAATAATGCATGGTCTATTTACAGTATGTGTTTGTGTTTAAGCTTTAAAACATGCTGGAGAGCTTAAAAGAGTTCCGTCCCACCAGGGCATTGCTTAAGTTTGAAAGTTGTATAGTCGGATCTCAGAGACCTTTACTGTTAAATAACACCCAAGTTGCTTTCATAAACCTGAAGAGATTTGCTGCAAATCCTTTTTATATGGTTCACTGGCACACAGGCCTTTAGAACAAGCGTTTCTAAATAGTTACCGGGAGTTTATGAACACCCATTAACATACCTACACTATAGCCGACATAAATGTAGTCCACTGGGAAACTAAGTATGTGAGCAGCAAGGGATGCAAATGTGCAGAAACACACAAGCTTATTTTTCAGCCAGTAGTCATAAGATGAATAAGGCTGGGGATATTGTGTGACAACACCATTCTCCCATCCCATGCTTGCTACATGCATTTCCTCAGGGGGAAGCTGCTCTGCCAGTGCTCGATTTCAAGAGGAGATAAGTCTCAGTCCAAGAAAGTTCATGTAAGGGGAGATGCCTTTCTTCACGGGATGATCTATGATATATATGTGATGTGCAATCTGAAGTGAGCGCTGCCTTTGAATGTTTATCATAAGACGGTGGGTTCAATGACCTGTTTCACATTTTCCATGTTGAATGCTTACAGTACAACATCTCTCTCTCACACACACACACACACACACACACACACACACACATAAACACACACAAACACACACACACACAGGAACCCCACACTTCAGTGACTATTCATTCTAATCAACCTCTGGACTGGTTTTGTTTGGGAGAACATCTTGACAGGTGCATGAGTCAGACCTCCTCCCTCTCTCCAGTGTCAAGCCTAGAGCCACTCAGGCTCCAAGTCAGGTCGCTTTCAGTGGGTAAGGGTTACAATAGCACTCTGGGACTGACTGTCTTCACAACAGATCCAGCCTCCCATTCAGTGGCAATTAACCAGAAAGACCCACAGAGACGTGAATGGAAATCGCTGGTGTGATATTTCATTCCGATAACGAAGGTGTAGTTTAGCCGAACTGCTCTGACATCTTTGAATGTCAATACTACGCAAGCTTTTTTCCCATTTAGTACTCTCCATTCATATTATGAGCAAATGAAATGAGAAAAAGAAAATGAAGAAAATGTTTTGTGCGTTTGGGGATTAAAACAATGAAACTGATATGTTTTGAATTCTTGATGAATGACCTGAGGCTCTATGAATGACCTGAATCTAGATTATGCCATTTATTCTATAGTTCAACATCAATTTATTTTTCAATTAGGTCATATTTGTCCAGTGTAGAATTTCAAATTGTGGAAGTACGTGCAATCTAAGGCATACAGATGGTGTGCACCAGTCTTGTTTTTAACTTATCTCTGAATCTAAATCAATATTGAAATAATATTTGTGTTTCTCCCCAATTCTGCCTTTTTTCCTGACCAGAGTCCAAACCTTTCCTCCAACAAAAGACTGCTTTAACAATAGTTTCTTGAAAATGGTTTGTTGTTAGCTGGTATCCTGGATACGCTCTGACAATAACAAACGTCTAAAGCACCCAAAAGGTTCTTTAAAGGATGGCCAATATCCTCCAACCCAGGGAAGGAAACTGTGTCAATTGCCTTGGACTCCAAGATTGTACGATAATCTCTCACAGCACAGCAACGTGTTCACACCATATATTACATCAGTGGGGCCATTATTTACTATCATGTGCTCTTCCTGCCATTGAAACAGTGGAAGACTTATGACCTCTGTGTGTGTGTGTGTGTGTGTGTGTGTGTGTGTGTGTGTGTGTGTGTGTATGTGTGTGTGTGTGTGTGTGTGTGTGTGTGTGTGTGTGTGTGTGTGTGTGGGGGGTCATGAGTGGGAGGTGGGGGTGGAAGGACCTGACCTGCCTCACTGACCTGCCATTATAGGTGTGTATCCCTGCACTAGTGGCAGGGCGTGGCCCTGATTCACTTCACAACAATGGCGATGGAGAAAGCTTGAGGGGAGGAGAGGGGAGGGGAGAGGAAGAGAGAAAGAGGGATGGGTGAGTACGGAACCTGCATAAGTCATCAGAGGTGCGGGTGAAGTCCCTTTCTAGAACAACAATTCCCTACAAATCATGACACTGGTGTACTTCCTTCAGAAGAGAGTCAAGTTAAGAACATGATTCGAGTCAATGGTTATCTAGCACTATATCGGTATGGTCCCTTATCTACTACGCCTGACATGCCTCAAGAAGCATGAAGTCAGTGCTGTGGAGGAAATCATCAGGTAAGGGCCCAATGAAGTATCCTGCGGTTAGGTTACTGCAGCTCCGGTAGTGGAAATAACCAAACCACTAAAACCACAAATGAAGTGGCCTTGAATTTCAAAACAGATGAGTGATTTGCTGTTGATTATTTTCACTCAATTACCCAATCAACCTGGCAAACAAAGCTGATATTGATTGAAATTAGGCAGTGTTCTAAATCACTATCATGTTCTGGGGAAATGAAATAAAACCTTGTTTTCCAAAAAGCTGGGACATTGATTAAAAAGACTATAATAATCTGCAAATCGTGTAAACCATGTTGGGTTGCAAAAAGGATATAGACATAAGTTGAAACTGATAAAGGTAAATATTTCACAGAAAATATAAACTCATTTTGAATTTGATGTTGGCAACATGTTGGGACGGGGTAACAAAATTATCCAGAAATGCCTCTGTCTTATCTGGGCCCGAGCTCATTTAAGATGGACGGAGGTGAAGTGGAAAAACTGTACTGCGGTCACACCACTCAACATTTGTAATTCTTTTTGGAGATCATGGACTCTGCATTTTCCAGACTAAGATGGAGAGAGACCATCCAACTAGTTATTAGGGCACAGTTCAAAAGCCAGCATCAATGATGGTATGGGGGTGCATTAGAGTATAGGGCATGGCCAGGTTGCTGGAAAGGCACAATTAATGCTGAATGATGCAGGTTTACAGCAACATATGCTGCCATCCAGGTGTCTTTTTCAGGGAAGACCTGGATATTTCTGCCAGGCAGCTACAGCACTGGGGGCATGTCCGCAACACCCCATGTACATGCACCCAGAGTGTAGCACTGTAGCTGTCTCATTGCATTAGCTGCTGGCTGTAGCAACTCGTGCTAGGTAAAACCGTTTGTTTTCGGGTTTTTTTCTGTACTGATGTACTTTGTGACCTCGAGAAACAGAGATCTACGTGAAAACTCGCCGGATTTCTCCTTTAAGTCTAAAAAATGTTGGCAGCCCTGGTTTGCTGAAATATTTTCTTCCCGGTCAAATTGAGATAGCTCACCCAATCAGATTTAAGTTTTTCACGTCATTGAAAAAAGCCAACTAATCATGTATGGCTTAAACAGGACCCCAAATGTAAACATTGATCTACCGGAATCCTCAGCGGAAAATTTACCAAACCTGACAGACTTCAAATCAGGTGACGCTAATATGAGTTTTTGATTGGTTCGCAGTTTCTATGGCTCTGAGTAATCCATACCACATGCCTAGTCAGTTTATGAAACACAAGATTGACTCGAAATTGGCAACAAACAAAAATGTATTTAGTTCACATTAAAAAAACACCTAGGCTACTCTATCGCTGGGAATCGATGTTCTCAGAAACTTCGGCCCGTTTATAACGGGCAAGAATGGGACAACATTTTATTCTCAAAAAAAGAAGGGTGAAACAACACAATCATAAACATGTCAGGCATCATTTTAAAATGAACAAATATTTCTCTATATCTAAAATGTCTCTAAAAGTCTCAAAAATGTCTCTGTTTCAACAATTAATATGTTGTCTTTGCACTCAATTAAAGTTTTACATTATTTGCGTCACATTGCTTTTCTGTACATTTAATAGAGTTTCCCAGTTTTTAGTTTTGTAAACAGGGTTTGTAAACTGAGATGCACCCCTCTGAGGTGGTAACCCTCTTCATGTCAGCGAGCACAACTGAGCGTACAGGGGAGAGACCAGAGCGGAAATGAACGCCAACACCAAGTAGGACGATGACTTCTAGAGTGGGCGCTGCTAATGAGAACCATGCAGCACTGTTTTCCAAGGAAGTAAATAAGTAGCCTACCTTGGAAATAATATTGTCCAACACTTGATTCGTAAAAAATGACTTGCGAAAATTACCAAAATGTTTGCTGTTGTAGACCAGCTGCCTGGACAATTTTGTGGTGGAAGAGCAAAAGCCATATCGTCAACATTCCTGCCTGTGGAATGTCTGAAAAACACAACCACACTGAAATGATGTCACAGAAATCTTTTTGACAATTGTTTCTGGAACGCAGAGGCAAATATAGACGTGACTAAAACAGACTAAAAAGTGACTGATGGCACGTGTGAAGGCCCTCTGATGACTCAATGTGTGGCACTGGGGCACTCAGAAACCCATAGGAAAAGCTAAAGGTGACAGGGCCACACAAAAACACCAGCTGTGGCATTGTGTCTGAAGGATTTCTGAACAATGGCCGTCCTGTGTGTCTCAGGCTGCGAGGTACGGTGTTTAAACCCCGCAGCCGAGCATGACCTCAGGAACGGGATCATCATCTGAAGGCCTTCAGGAGAACATACCATGTGTGTCACATCGCAGGTGTTTCAAAAGCGATGTTTGTCAAAAGCACAGATATACCCCTTCATGCCGGTTTGTGTGTGTGTGTGAACGTGTTTCATAATTTATTTGTGTATGTTTGTTGTGTGTATTGGGGTTATAAATTGAAACTGATAAAGGTAAATATTCCACAGAAAATATAAACTCATTTTGAATTTGATATTGGCAACATGTTGGGACGGGGTAACAAAATTATCCAGAAATGCCTCTGTCTTATCTGGGCCCGAGCTCATTTAAGATGGACGGAGGTGAAGTGGAAAAACTGTACTGCGGTCACACCACTCAACATTTGTAATTCTTTTTGGAGATCATGGACTCTGCATTTTCCAGACTAAGGTGGAGAGGGACCATCCAACTAGTTATTAGGGCACAGTTCAAAAGCCAGCATCAATGATGGTATGGGGGTGCATTAGAGTATAGGGCATGGCCAGGTTGCTGGAAAGGCACAATTAATGCTGAATGATGCAGGTTTACAGCAACATATGCTGCCATCCAGGTGTCTTTTTCAGGAAAGACCTGGATATTTCTGCCAGGCAGCTACAGCACTGGGGGCATGTCCGCAACACCCCATGTACATGCACCCAGAGTGTAATTTATTTGTATATGTTTGTTGTGTGTATTGGGGTGTTCAGGGACTGCTATGGTAAAACTGTATGTTTGTTGTGTGTATTGGGGTTCAGGGACTGCTATGGTAAAACTGTGTGCTCCGAAGGCACTTCAAAACAGAGTCAGAGTGTATGCATGTGTGGGCTGGTGGAGGTGCCAGAGTAGGGTCGGCCTGCTTGGCCGCAGATAAGCTAAATGAAGCTGCCTCTGTGGCCTCTCTGTGGGAGGAAGAGCAATCTGTCTGAACGTTGCTCAGACTTGACGCCTTTCATGCCAAACTTAATTGGGCAAGCGATGAATAGCTGTTCAAAGGCCTGACACAGGGCAATTCATCTGGCAGAACTTGGAGTGGGATCCTTTTTAAGTTATGTTAATAATGACCCAGAGTTGTACACCACAAATCCCCTGATGTTACAAAGAGCACTAATGCCAACTCTGACATTCAAAGTCTGTTGCAGTCCACAAATAAATCTGACCATACCTCTGTAGTATCAAGAGGGATACAGTCCCATTACATTCTGAACAAATGGCACGATGGTCATCATCATAAACGCTATATTTAAAAAACCAAGACTTGCTTGTTGTCATTGCACTTTTGTCATTATTCAAAACTTCGTTTACATCATTTAACGTTTATTAAGTTCGGCTGACTTACATCTGATGAAAAATGTGTCACTGTTACTTTTCAGTTCATTTGAAATGTCATCCTTTGTTAAATTCTCATTTGATGTAACTATGATTTCCCTACTAATAAGGCTGCTTCTTTGCTTCAAGATTATTCCAGTTTCTATGCTGTTGGTGTTATGATTGGATCATAAATAGCCACAGCAACAAAGAGGAATGACTGATTCTTTTTTATTATTGTGTTACATGCTCCAAATGTCAAGTATTTTGAGCTGCATTCTGTGTATGAAAGGTGCTATACAGATAAAGCTTATTATTGTTTTATAATGTTGTAAGCATCTTGTGCACGGGGGAAAAGCTCCGCTGCTATTGAAGCGTGTGCACCCACATGGGCAGGTGGCCCCTGACCTCGCTGTCTCATGTGCCTTGCCACACCGATTCCACCAAAAAGGGGTGTGCTAATTGTGTCCATGTGCTCGTATTAACAGAAGTCCTCAAGGGTGAGATCTGAGATGAAATTGGCTGCGGGCGAGACTTTTACGCCGAGACCTGTATCACTTTCCACCTTCAAAAAGGTCATGGAGTTACACGGTTCAAGGACAGACCTACCATCTGTGACAACTGCTCTAGGGCATGAATACATTACCGCTCTTCTAGACTATTGACAATAGCAAAATATCAGCAGAACTAAGTGAAGGTCAGCACAGATGTCTTCTCGTGTGAGCTGGCAACTGTAGCTTCTCTCTCTAAAGCAGGGGTGTCAAACATAAGGCCCGGGGGCAAGATCAGGCCCATCAGCAGGTTTCATATGGCCCCCCAAATGTTTTAGGTAGGAAGGGAAAATTAGAAAAAAAAAAAAAAAATCACATCCAGTTGTCTTCAAAAATGTGTAATAATCAATATCTGTATGATATGATAAATTGATAACCTAGCACTACAAACCATCCTCAGGATGGAAGAAGTGGAAAACCTAACATGGAAGTAGGGCATTTCAAGAGAGAAAGAGCAGTATATGACAGCAGTACATTATTTGTACTTGATTGCTCATAAGTGATATCATTAAATAACACTCTGATACCCATGCAGAAAATTATAATGACCATGACAATGACGGCGGACGACAAGGTCTCTTTCTAACAAATCCGACCCACTACCTAATATGAGTTTGACACCCCTGCTCTAAAGGTAACATCGAGCAAATAAATTCCATAGAAATCACTCCTTTGGGGATTACTATGGGATGTATACTGTGAATTTTAGTGCTGTGGAGATTGTCGTTTTGTCTGCTGTAGAGATGTGTATACGCATGTAGAGTTCCAATTTCAAATCTGTTAGCCCTCTAGAGATTTGTGCACTTCAGTTCCTGACTATTCACTGATATATTTGCAATAACAAAATACTAGTCCACTGAGACATGATAAATATTTGTTTAAAAAAAAACACTTTTTTCCACCACTTTTGCTCTGTTCACCTGATTTCTTTGTGTTCACCATTCTTTCAAGCAGCCGTAAGGCCTTGTGCGCACCTCAACAGGTGGATTGTGTCCTCTCTTATCCGTATGGCAAAGTGCTCGCACATCGAAGGCAGCCGAGTGACTCGGCCCAGCACAGGGGAGGGTGGAGGACGAGGGGTCGGGGTCGGTGTCGGTGTTGAAAGGCATTAGTGGGTGCATCTGTGAGAGGAAACAGGAGCCCCGTGTGTCCAGAGGCGTCCCACTAAAGTGGACCAGGGCTCCCACATCTGCACATCGTCACTAAATGGCAAAAACACCATTGTGGTCTGCGCCGCCTGTTTACAGTCAGGAAAAAAAAAAAACACACAGAGACCCTGGTTCTAATAGTGCAGAGCAGAGGGGCAGCCTAAGAAATAAAGGCCCTAAGGGTCATTTACAATTGGACTGGACTGCTGTTGAAATATCTATTATGCTCCATGTTTGTCTACTTACACAGAGAGTCTACAGAAAGCATCAACAGCATGTTTAGTTTAAGGAGAGCACTGAAGGAATGGGGGGAATGGGGGGCATGCCCTCCCAATAGTGTTTCTCTCTCCTATCCTGATGTTGATTTGTAACTCACTTTGGGTTTAGTGTTTGGAACATTTTCTTCAGTCCCTTTGTCTAAATAGCAGAGCTTGTGCAGAGATGTTTTTTTTCCCCTCACTGCTCTTGTTTGGTACCCCCTGCATACCACAGATGTTCACATCACAGACTCGCCTTGTTATTTTCCAAGATTGAAATCTGCCTTTTGAATGCAAATATTTGTCCTGCTGTAATTGCAGTTCCCCCTTCAACCGAGGTTTAAATGGCAGTGACCTTGAGCTTTACAGTTTCCATTGTCTGTCAGATACAATAGATTTTTTTTACCCCTCAAAACTCCACAAGGTCTTCTATTAATGTTCAAAGTCACCCATAATGCTCACTGGTTCACACAAAATAACTGAGCTATTCTCGAAAACCTGTCACAGCGTTACGAGATCATGCATCCTCCACAGGTGCTGAGGAAAAGCATTTTTTGATGGTCTGAATTGAATTTCTTGTCTGTTTCCTCCAGGTGATGTATGATTGTCCCCTGTGACCGTCATAAAAGACAAGAGAGCAGCTGGAATTTCTTAGACAGAAACTCCACAGCGCTCCATGGGCAAGGCATTACGATCAGAACACGCAACAAGACCTGTGAGGGAAAGTTCTGATGGTTGAAAAATGATATGCATCATGACAGCCTTTAAGAAGTCTGCATTCCACCTTGGACTCCTCAAAGACAACCTATTCCCTGCTTTAAGGGCTTGCAGCGCAACAGATCTCCAGGAACTAACTTCTTTAATTACTGCCGTGTATCGAATGCTTGACTCTTAGACCAGACGTTGAGACCAGGCCAGGCTACTGATCTAAGACAACCTTAAACATGCTGTTGTTTTTATGTCTGATCTATTGTTAAACTACACTTTGGCCTCCATTGAGTCACATGAGTCACTTGAACCCTTTTCAACTTCGCAGAGATGCATATCTGTCTGAAAATGTTACTGAAACCAAACGCTGATTAAATTTCCATAGGCCTCAGTGTCAGTTCAGAGTTCTATAAAAGTTCAACATTGTTTTTCAGCATTTAGTACAAACAATGATTTCAGTATAGGAAATCATTTGTATTGTTAGGAAATAAATTACATTAAGTCCATTTAGCAAAACACTGAAATCTAGGCTATGAAAAGTCAAGCAGCCTTTGCTTCTGTGGACAAAATGTCCTTTGTAATTTAAGTTGTCAGTTAGGACCACTATGTGAAGGACATCATTCCTTCCATCAGCAAAACACAGATTCCTACAACAATTTTTAAGTCTTTAGTTTGTGGATGGAATTCCTGTTGTAAAATGTGTCAGGAGAATATACTTTTACTTTTCATAATACTGCAGAACTATGCTATGAGGACAAAATGAATATTCCAAGACAAGATATAATCAGTTTTACGCATTGTGCATTGTGTATTAGTCAGGGTTCCTACACATTTTTCCATTCAAAATTCCATACTTTTTCCATAGTCAAATTTCCAAACTTCTCAGTAGATTTATCTGACTATATTCTTGACATTGCGGCCACTTCTGGTTTGGGATAACTCTGTGAAAACAAATGTATGGACGACTGAAGTGAATTAAAAAATGGCACTAGATATTCATCCATTCATCCACATTTTTCTATGAGCCAGCTGGCTGTTTGTACGGGCACTCAGTCAATCCAGCCATCGTCAACTTCAGACTGTAACACTTTTGCCATTCTATCTAATGCATCATAGTTTTCAATGAATAAACAACCATAAGCTTTTGTTTTCACTGAGCAGAGCTCATAGACTTTGCTTTATGTCAAAAAGAAATGTAGTTAGTTACCACAATGTTGGGAATTTCACCAAAACAAATAGGGGCCCTAATTTAAATTATGGAAAAACTCTAAAGTCTATACCTAAAGCTATTTTTTTTTTTATTGAAGCAAAATCTATTTGATTCTGATTTTGATTTAATTCTATGACAAAGATCCTCCTAAGCACGAACATCAGTCGATCAGTTTTCATTTTAATGCTCCCACATGCCACACAATAGCTTTAGTTAATGCATGAGAAACATTGCTCATTAACTGAAAGCCCTAATTTCAGCAATGGGGAAAGTGCATAGTCAATATTTATTATTTAAATAAATAATTGTAAGGTTATGTTAACATAATATAATATGCTTATGTTGCATAAGACTGTAACAAGACATGGGCGCCATAAGACAGAGAGCTGTACACGTTTTGCCATTTTAGAACCAGGTTTTTTATATTTATTATAACTCAGAAAACTCACACTTGCCCATTGTTGGATAATTTTCATTGACGAAGCAATGTGTTGGAAGGTGAACTAACATTTTTAGTTATCCGTAGATACAGCATAGCCTACATATGATAGAGACTAGTTCACTGCTGGCAGAGGCCTCAGAAATCACCTTAGACAGTATTTTTTGTTTGCAATAACAGTTTATCAGATAATGCAGCATCCAGCATGTCTTGGTAACATTTAGAAAGTCTAAACGAAAGTCTACCAGTGTTTTAGCCGGAAAAAGCAGAGCTACACAAACATACCAGTGCACAATGGTGTAGGGCACTTGCATAGACCAGGGGTTCTCTATTTGGTTTTGGTACCAAATCCCCCCATAATTGCATCTTGACGATGTGGACTAAGGCATTTTTCCATACCCTTGTTTGTTTGTTTTCCATACCATACGACCTGGAAATGACTAAAATCAAGTTCCATACTTTCCAGGTTTTCCATACTGCATAGGAACCCTGATTAGTTTATTTTAGCCACAAAAATGAGGCATTCAACAAATTTTCCACAAAATTGAAAAAGTTCAGTGATTAATGACCATGTGAATACTGTTCATGTGTCGGGAAGAATGGGCTGTCTCCAATGCTTATTCATTTATGTTTTTCATGGATAAAGACTAGCATGGTATTACAGGGTTTTATATGAAATAAATGCATATAGCATATTTGGCACCCAATCAGCTTACTAGTTCCACAAAACCTACACACTATGTTTAAATAAAGACAGGGTTTACACTAACAAAGGGTGTTTTTTAACTAATTATTTTTTTTTTTTAAATAAAGAATTGACAGGGGTCAAAATTCTTACAGCTTATTAGTGTGTGGAATATTTCAACAGAAGTTTCTTTACCGCAACTCCCACCTACAGCACTGTCGGATAGACAATTTCCTGTACATCACATCTAATCTTCCAGGCTTTCACTGCCACCTAGTGGCACAGTTACGAACTTCACTTTTCATACCTTCCCCAAGTCATTGTGGGTTTATTGTGCCATTTAAATCATAGGGATTTAGCAGACAAAAAGCAATCTAATGTGCTAACTTCCAATTTGCATAGGGTATAATGCAAGCCAGATTGATTGGTATAATGCAAGGTTGATGGAAACAAGTTATAATTTCTTGCGATTTTATGGGTGTCCTTTAACGTTGCCTTGACAACTTTACATTGTGAAAAGGGCTGTAACAATACACCAGAGAATTTCTAATGAGGAGACAGCACTCAAAAGAATCCTCCATAGAAAGGTAGACCAACACATATCTTCTGTGGCCAAAAGTCAACATGTGAATACATTGTGTCGATCATGTGATATGTTGTGAATACATTGTGCCAATTATGTGTTGTGGTCGCACCACTGGAGCGAGGTTGTTATCGTGAAGCCTTGCGCACATGCAGTTCTGCCCGAAATAGATGCCCGATAAGTGTACAAAATGCGTTGCAATATGGCCAGCAAGTGGAGGGACTTGCCTAAAAGGACATTGAATACACTCAACTGAACTGACATCATTTAGACTAAGCCAAAATACACCAAAGTCAACTCACCCATAACATCCCCTTTTATTAAAAGCGTCAACTGTAAAAGACCACACAACATTTACAAACAACAACTTATTTCCATCACTCTCAGTAGCTCTTGGTAGTTTCATACGCGTCGGGGAAGGGCAGAGAAATATATCCAGAGCCCATGACCAGAGGCAAGATCCCTGCATTCGGCACAACATTCCAGGACAGCGTGAGGGTAATGTTCTTATTGGACCTGTCACAAGTGTCACACAAATATGTCCACATGAGGAAAGCATACAAATAAAAGGACAGAACGACAACAGCAGGCTTGCATTGCTTCATGCATGATGATAATAATAATGATAATAATAATAATAATAATAAAACAACAACGGCAATAATAATAATAATAATAATATATTCATCATCAAATGTGGCAATAAACATTTTCTCTTTACAGCAGCACTAAAGAAGATTTGCCCAATTTGCTCTCAGGGTCCCCCTACAGTTGAGAAGCGTAATAATGAATGAACTCAATGATTTAAGAAAATGTGCAGGGCAGTGTATCGACCAGAGTGGTATTTCACAAAGGCAGAATTAAGACATCCAAGATAAGTGATAAAGCGAGGTTTGACATAGCGTTGTCTGGTCATCCTAGCTCAACTCGTTTCACTAATGCCAATCCAGATAGGAGCGACTATGTCAAGCCAGGTGTAAGAAATTCAGGATGTGTGTGCATTCTCGTTTCTGCTCCAGTGCCCACGGTTGGAATAAAAAAGACGCAGAAAATAGCGTCATTCACACAAAGTGAACAAACGCTTTTGATATAGACTAACAATAAAGTAAAGTTGTCCTTTTTGGAATGGGGAATCATGGCTATTTCTGTAAAACAGCAGGAGTAGCAGTGGTAGACCAACTGAATGCAAATTTACGTATGCGCCCACATGCGAGTGCTTCCTTGTCTCGGCACACAACGTCATTACAGTTTCTCAGTCGTTTGGTGCTTTTCTCAGATCAGAATGAAAATTCTCATAACTATTAGTTCAACCTCCACAACATTTAGTCATCTGTGCACATCATAACAGCAATTTCTCCTTCCTCTGAACAAATTGCAAATGCTTTTGAACACGTTGTTTTGTCAGGTCAGTCAAAATGAACTATACTTATGGATGCTAAATAGTCATTCCCAATAAAACTAATAGTCTTCATGTCATTGCTTGAGTCATTACATACAAAATTGGTGAACTAGTTATCAAATTGTCACAATGCTGTAGTATTGCAAAGAGCATATACAGTAAAACTGTGAAACATACATATTCAGTGTCTTGTACTCACTTACTCCCCTAACTACAGCAATTTGTAACTTTACTGTAGTTTTCAAATGGCTGTACAAGTACTGTATAGGGCTGTCTTGAGCATTTTCAGGTAGTGTCACGAGTTCTGACCCTTTTTTTGCATGGGAAAACAATGAGAGCATAAACTGTCATAATGAAAACATGACAAAGCCATTTGACTATCTTGTTCATAAACGATGGTGTCAATACTTTACTCATTTTGATGACCCTGGCAGTTTCATTGACATAAATGCTTGCTTTTGAGGAATGGACTATCCATTTTGAGCAAGTGATGAGCTTTTGCAGGTTATCCACTAGGTTTTGCAGTTTGCACTAATTGTTTTGAGAAATGCACTAACTGCTGTGCAAATGTTAATAGTGATGTGAGAAAAGCACCAAAGCGACTGAGAAACTAAGAAAGCGCTTGCCACTGCAAAGATGCACATAGTATGATATACCTTAATATTATAGTTGAAAATACCTTCGAAAACTTGCCCCTCCACTTCCAATCAACTACAGTAGGCTATTCATCAAACGTCTATCAATAAAATAAGCAAACAATTGAGTACCTAGGCCTATGTTAATAATTATAAGGCCATTACAATTAAAATAATAACCATATGGTAGTAGGCAGACAATCTGTTTTGTTTTGCGAGCAAATACATTTAGCAAATAGTTTATAAATGGAATAAAGCTCCTTAAAAATTAGCACAGAGGTCTGATGTGAATGACAGCTAGCTGAACCAATAAGACAACATAATTACCATAAGATTTAATTTAGCTTGGCTGTTAGGTGCAGAGAATAAATCCCCATGGTAACTTATGTGCCATCTCTTTTGTGAAACCAAGTCAAGGCTAAATTCATCCAGGATAACCTAAAAATCCCAGCTTAATGAAATACCCCTCTGGTACAGCAAACTTGCTTAGTCTATATAGAAGCAATGTGATCTGCTCAGAGTGCGGCAGAAGTGCAGTCGCCCTATTAAGAGTTGATCAAAATGATTTTGGAAACGGTAACAACGGTAAAGGAAAGGTAAACAAAACTCTTTAGGGACCTTTAAGACTTACAGGCAGATGCTTATGCCACCAAGAAACAAACAAACAGAGCATCAGCATGAGTGATAGTAATAATAATAATAATAATAAAAAAAAATGCATACCTAAGACCATTTCCATCATCAAAGAAGAAGTATTTGGATTTCGTTTCCCTCAGCCTCAGTTTCGTGCTTTCCCCCCTCAGGACTATTTTGTCCCAAAGGACGACCTGGTTAAGGGCCTGAAGGGAAACACAACACATGCATTTAACATGCAAGTAAGTGGAGGCAGTGTGGAGCAGTGTGGAGCAGTGGGAGTGTGTGGAGCAGTGTGGAGCAGTGTAGAGCAGTGTGGAGCAGTGGGAGTGTGTGGAGCAGTGTGGAGCAGTGCGAGTGTGTGGAGCAGTGTGGAGCAGTGCGAGTGTGTGGAGCAGTGTGGAGCAGTGCGAGTGTGTGGAGCAGTGTGGAGCAGTGCGAGTGTGTGGAGCAGTGTGGAGCAGTGTGGAGCAGTGTGGAGCAGTGTGGAGCAGTGCGAGTGTGTGGAGGCAGTGTGGAGCAGTGCGAGTGTGTGGAGGCAGTGTGGAGCAGTGTGGAGCAGTGTGAGTGTGTGGAGCAGTGTGGAGCAGTGCGAGTGTGTGGAGGCAGTGTGGAGCAGTGTGGAGCAGTGTGAGTGTGTGGAGCAGTGTGGAGCAGTGTGAGTGTGTGGAGCAGTGTGGAGGCAGTGTGGAGCAGTGTGAGTGTGTGGAGGCAGTGTGGAGCAGTGCGAGTGTGTGGAGGCAGTGTGGAGCAGTGCGAGTGTGTGGAGGCAGTGTGGAGCAGTGCGAGTGTGTGTGAGAGTATGAAAGAGAGTGAGGGAGTGAGAGTGAGAGAGAGATTGTTAGTGTGTTTGTCTACTTATGTCCCCGTTATGTATATGTGTTAGGAACACACAGGGTTCAGATTATCCCAAAAAATACTTTGAAGACCACCTCTGACATGCTAAATTAACTCATGTTCACTACAAAATACATGCAATTCTGGTCAGTAGTAGACCTAAATACTCTAAGTAATGACTTTATGGCAATTGTGCTCATGACTTTTTCAAATGGCCCGAGTGGTCAAAAAGGCTAAACTATTATTACAATTTAATGCATGTACAGTATGTAAACTTCAGGAAAATTAGACAAAACGAATGCATTCAAAACAACAGAAATTATATACATATACTAGTTAGTGACTAATCGAAACTTACATTATTCCTAGTAGCATACTCGGCTGAAAGGTACAGGAAGAGCTGCTTTACGTTCCAATCAAATATTGGCTGCAAATGTTATTTGCATTAAGGAAAACACCAACACAAAATGCGGACATAATCAATCATCAAAATCATAACTAAACAAGTTCCACTGAGTAAAAAGATATCAGCTTGGAGGTCGAATGTGATGAAGCCCAAATCACTTCTTTCCCTTGGCCCAGTGAAGTCGTCCACGTTCTTCCTGCGATATTAGAGATAAAAAGGTATGATCAGGAAAAAAAATGCATGTGTCCAGTGCATGTGTTTGACAAAGCCTTCACCTACATTCATAGACAGGGATGGAAATCAACTTTTTTTTAAATATGTGAATATCTACTAGTCACTAACAAAATGAACACCTACACAATAGTAAATCACTTTAGGTTCTAATTTAAAAGGCGGAGAGACTCCAAAGCCCGCATCAACAAGCAAAGTTCTAGTCACTACTAGTGCATGAACATCGTATTGCATCGTACTGGATGTGAAAGAAATGAGTGAACTCATCAATGTGGCACTTAAGGTCTTAATCCATGGTGTCGAACTAGCAAATTGATTTTATAGAAATGGATTTTGCCTACTTATTAGATTTAGTTAAACTTAAGACTTTACACTTTATTTAGCCCTTCTTTCAAATTAGGATCCCAGGTGTCTGAAACTTCCCTTTTCAATCAGTCCGTGAATAGAATAGTGAAGACTGCAAAAGTCAACAATGCATTGAATCATCTTAGTAGAATTTAATGGCAAACCTAAGCAAGATAACCCAGAGGAAGATAACCAAGAGGGGCTTCAATCTCCGAACTAAACAAAGCCAAAAGGCACTTCTATTAGAATGTTTACCGCTTCCTCTGGGTTAATTTACCCAGATCTGCCACTTAACCACCTACTTGGTATAGGGCCCAAGACCAGTCGCTGGAAGGATCTAAAATTAAAGCGCTCTCATCACAAAATACCCTAGGCCTGTATTGTTCAAGCAAAACTTCTACTAGGTCATCAGTGATGATTCTGGTGGGGGTATAAAAATCGATATAATACAAGCGCCTGATGTGAACGTTAGACACTGTACCTTCACCTATTTAATGTAGCCAGAGCCCGTATTAGACATTCTCTGATGTAGCGTATTTAACCACCAAGCTTCCTGGGTTGAATGTTGCGCACCGTTATAGCATGACGTGCAGCGTTGCAATTGGACGGTTTTGAGCTCCTTGCTACTACCGCTAAATCTTGCAGCAATTTACCAAATTAACAACCATTCACTTTAAATGTCATTTAGATTCTCGTAAGCATTTAATCAATGATTATGGGGCCGCACTTCGCCCGTTTCACCCACAACATGCATTGTTAACTTAACGTTATAGCAGCTACTCATTGCAAACGGGAAGCCAATATTAACGTTACCATATGCTGGGTATATGATGGAGAATATCAGTTAGAAAATAACTATCAAAAATAATCAATGCACTGAGTAACTGTGCGGCTTTCTAACTATAAGTACGCATGTATAGCATTAGCATAGGTTGTGTAGTTTTAAGACACTTACAGCATTACTTTCGATACGTGGATATCCACAGGTATGCTTCTGTCTTTGAATGCAGTCGTGATAAAACAACCAAACGTAAGAGCGGCCATCACACTCAGCGAGAACGCGAAAAGGGAATTTGCCCTTGATAGTACCGTATTCATCTTTCAAATGTGCGCTTGGCGGAGGAGATAAATAAGAATTTTAATGTGAGCTCATCCAACTGTGCGCGAAGGGCTTAACAGGAAATTAGCACGATATTTGAAGATGAGGAAGTTGATGTTCTTCCTGGTTAAATGTGGTTTACATTGCCATCTACTGGCTTGGGGATGATATTGCTTGCCATTTTTTAGGGCAATGATGAGCATTGTTGAGGTGATTCTTTCTCAGATTAACCTACAATTGTACATTATAAAGCTCTCCCGAGGCCCAACCCATAGACATATGTCCTCTGTAGTGGACATAAGTTGTAGATGCATATCCCTTTAGTTATTATGATGGTGATGGTAATGAAAATGTCAGGAATCATTCATTTTGAAAGAAGTGAAGTTATTTACATTTTGAAATAGTAGTGACTTTATGAATGTCCATTATAATGGACACCAGGACCAACATACTTTGTTTTTTTGGAAAATTTAGGATATAATTTGTATAAGATAAATGAGGGGGGGAGGAGGGTCAGATTTGGAGCTCTCAGGTGATGAGTGACTGAAACAGAGATGAGGACTGTGCCTCAAAAAGATAGGGAGGAAGAGTAAGACTAAAAATAATTATCGCAGATGAAAGAAAAACATGAAAATGAAACAAGCAATCCAGAAAAAATAAATAAAACTGTCCAAAAGGCAAATAAAATAGTCTAGAAGAATAAATAGCTTATATTTGGTTAAGTTTACCTTTAATTTAATACCACTAAAAGCGTAATTTGTCCATTGTGTCTATTTTTGTGCCTACATTCTTATACTAAAACGGTCCTTTTGACCACCACAGTGGACGTGCTATAAAATTGAAAATAAAAATAAATTTAACAAAATAAAAATTGTAAGATTTTTTTTTCAATCCTAGATAGGAAATCACAACAAAAAAAAAAAAACTGGAGGACACTTTTTTTTCTTGGTTCTCAGGAGGCTATTGGTCTGGGACATGTTGCATCTAAAAAAATGAATGTTGCAGTCATTGCTGTTATGGTTTGATGTAAGAACAAATGAAGGGCTATTCAGACCCGACAGAGGCAAGTCCCTTAAAAATAACAACTTTTCTGAATATCAGAACCAGTTCATAGGCCTATGCAGGAAATGCAATATTTTGGACATGAAAAACTGCATTGCTCTAATCCTGCACATTACACACTTTACAGCTTACAATATTTTGAACATGGAAATATTATCGTACTGCAGAAAAAAACTGCATGATGACTGCAATTGTTGTCTCATAGCAGCAACTGTTTTTCAGCCACAGTTGTGAGACAAAGGGATAGGCCTAGTTATTACAAAAAGGGTTAATGTGATTTAGATTTTCTGAAGATTTAGATTTTCTAACTGAAGGTTTGTGTCAGATAGACAAGCTAAAGTTGCAAAAAAAATATTCATATAGAACAACTATATTTATATTACTGAAGGCTGGTGCCAAATAAACAATACATGTCTGATAGCTCCCTGCAGCAAGCTGGTATCAAGTCAGTTCTGAAACATGCTTTGTACCTTATAATTGATATAGGCCTATCACAACATAATGACCCACCTTGATTCTTCCAGAACTAATGTGCATCCTGTTAAATATTCACATACAGCCAGTGTTTATGTTATAACATTTGATATTCATACAAAGGTTCATGTAAAAAATAAAGCTAAACTGCCCATGCAACTTTTGATATCAAGACAACAAATGCCATGTTGACCTATTCCACCACTGTGACAAAGCCCACAACTATGCTTTGTCCAAGTGGTCCATTTTCCTGCAGCTGCCTTATCAACCCCCTGCTCTTAGCCCAGCTGCTAAGGGGAATTTCTGTGTCACAGTGGCATATGATCCCCGTCAACACGTTGCCGGGCCCCCTCATTCCAAAACATTTGTGGAGCAGCAACAGAAACAACGACTGTCGCTACAGCAATGACTGAGTTTCTGGAGAGCCGGCCGTTCGGTTTGCACTACACCAATGTCTACCTCTCCATATTTGCGCTGTTCTGCTTCAAGCTCTTCATCAAGATCAGCTTAAACATTCTCACACATTTCTATGTTGTCAGAGGAAATCGAAAGGAGGCTGCACGAATTGCTGCCGAGTTCTATGATTTTGGTCAAGGACACCGTGAGTAAAACGTTCTATCTTCACTTCATGTATCCATGTCTGTTTTGGAGTGTTGGGAGATGAACGTAACTACCAGTATCGGTCCAGGATAGGTCCTCACAGATACAATATGGCACTGTGTCTGAGAGCAATCCCTGCACATTTGTCTCTCTGGCCCTGTGGCTTTATGGATTGTTTGGATGGATTTACAGTCAGTTATAACAGTTACAGTGTCTGGTTGGGCAGTATTGACTGGGGATTGCAGCCCTGAAATCAGGCAATGACCTATATACTGTAAGCATTTTGGGGTTAATAAATCCTAGAGGCTTTCATCACCTTCACTGGGCTCTTCACATGCATATTTACCATACTGTGGACATGGTGACGAGGTTACTTACTGGTCCATTGTTAACAACTGAGTCAAGACTATGCATTGTAGAGAGACAGATCACTTGAAAGTCTCAGACAATAGGTGGTGATGTGTTAATACCTGGGTTAAGTCCATTGATTATCAAGTGAAATCATCACCATGTCATCAGGAAAACTTTCATTGACTCATAGACAATATTCCATACAATCAGCGATGTAGTGGAGGCTAAATGCAAGTAAACACAGTTTATCCACCTCTGAAATTTCAAAAAATAGAGTTTACCCACCTCTTATTAGAGTTTATCCACCTGTCAAAAGAGTTTATTCACCAATTGCAACTTTTAACATTCCAAAAATACACATTATCCACATTTACAATATGTACACTCATCAACACTCTAACCATTGATACTATTGATTGTAATAAACATTGGACAATAACCTCCATCATCATCAAACATGTTCTTAATGCCTTTTTAAAAAATCCGATACCGCCTGGCACAGTCCCTCACCGTGATCACAGAATTCATAGTTTAGGCCTACCCACCTCTTATTTTACCACTACATCCCTGATTACAATCAAAACCGCAGGTGAAGCACATTTGACTATGGAAGTATGGTAGATCAATCTTTCAACTAAAGCAGCCTCACTGATAATTGTGTAGGTGGATATAATTCCTTGACATTCCATGAGAGAGTCTGACTTGGGCTACAGATGTAGCCAAAGAGGTAGGATACAGTAGGTTGGCTGGTAAAAGAAAAATGTTTCTTAACCAAAGATGTAATTTGAAGGGTAAAGGGCAGCATTCATTCAGCAAAATGAGCAAATGCTTAAAACAATTTCAGATAAGAATAGCGAGGATTTAGATAGATAGATAGATAGATAGATAGATAGATAGATACTTTATTGATCCCCAGGGGAAATTCAAGGTCTCAGCAGCATACATACAACACAAACACATTCTTTAACAGCAGAAAGAGTAATTAAAGTATATAATATAAAAACACAACTAAGCAGTAAGGACAGTAGAAGATAAAGAATATGCTAAATATACTAAAATACAAATTATTATTTTATTTATTATCAACACTTAATACAATATATAAAAATATACTAAAATACAAATTACAAAAATACAAATTATACTAACACTTAATCTAAATCAATTCTAAAAACAGTATCCACATAGTGGTGATTAATAAATAATTTAGCCAGGATATTGGTAAACACTGACTAAACACCTTTAGGACTAAAGAATTAGGCCTATTATACCTTCTATGTTTTCATTTTTATTTTTTATATAAAACTCCATCAACTGTGGTTATGGCTATCTCTGGCTATCTCTATTAATGTATATTCTGAATCATTGACTAAATGAATAAAGACGTAAAGAGATCAGCAGTCACGTTTTAGTGAATGTGATTTTTAAAAATCATGGAGTAGCCTAGCCTAGAGGTTCTCTCCTCTGGCTTATGGCTACTGTGTGGATGAAAACAAACTGCGTCATACACGTGGTAAAAAGGGGCGGGATCGTGTCGAGGTGTACTTGGACATTGTAGCCTAACATTTCCTCAAAACGCGAGTCGA
This sequence comes from Alosa alosa, assembly GCF_017589495.1. NCBI lineage: Eukaryota > Metazoa > Chordata > Actinopteri > Clupeiformes > Clupeidae > Alosa > Alosa alosa. The sequence continues at coordinate 36,472,482 of NC_063189.1, forward strand.
ATCATAATGAATTTAAACATCAACAGTTCCTCTGTGCAGCACAAATGTCTTTCATGCAGCGCCGAGTTAAACAGATTCATAACCTGTGATAAAAATAGCTCGGTGCCATGCTATCCTTTTCCACCGCCTCTTCTCCCCAACCCCTCCCAGTAGAGGTTCCCTGTCGTCTGATACTGCTCATGTTCACCGAGAACCGAGGACCGTGTATAACAACAACAAGCGCTGTTAGCCAATCAGAGCTAGGACCAGCTGGCTCACACTCCCTGGCACTGCGGGCTGTGTAGATCTGATGCAAACATGCCTGAAGTTCCTGCACGGGAAAGCGAGCTCACCGAAAAGATACCAAAGAAAAGGTCATTAGAGGATATATATGATTATCATCCCAGAAAGAGAGCGTGCTGGGGCATTTTAACTAGTCAAGGTGAGTGATCATCGCTTGCCGTCAAACTTTAGGCTACCCCATCACGTGCATCATGTTGTCACCCAGATGTAGAGGTGGAATAGCAATGGACCAGAACACAGCCTAGAAATATTGCAATATTGAATTATTGTGAATACGTTACATTTAGTTTTGATGCCAGACACCCGGCAATGAGCGTTACATAATATCGTAGCAATTCAGTTGGCTTTTTTATTTCCATGGTTGAAATTGTGCTTCACTCGCTTGGTCACTGAAATAATTGGCAGATGTAAATGCAATGTAATGAATATGCAGCCTAAATACCACATCACACCAATAGTAGTCTATAATTATGGAGGTATATTTTAGTTTTATTTATTATTTTTATTTATTTATGTATTTATTATTGTTGTTAGGCTATTATTATTGCTGCCTAAAAGTGGTAGTAGGCTAGAACCTTTACTACTAAGAACCTTAGACTAATAGTCTACAACTGTGATGGGGTAAGACAACAATGGTGGTGGTCCTATTATGGTCTTAGCCTACAACATGTAGTGGCAGTAGTAGTAGTAGTAGTTGTATTAGCAACACCTAAGCAGAGGATCAGGTTGTCATTGACTTTGTGATTTGTTAATCTCAGTTTTCAGGACACTTACACTGTAACCTCTGAGTCACATGTCTGTCACATGAGTCACATTGGTTAATGTCTTAAAGAGGCTTAATCATGATTAGTAAAATCTTCAAGACGTTCCATTTGGATGCTTTGGAGATAAGGCATTATGATATCAATCTCCAAGATTGTGTTGAGAAGGTTGGTCCTTGCAGCTTTTCTGGATTCTCCCAAATCTATTTTGGATTGCCCGACAGTGATATTTGAACTGCCACAGGCTTTACAGTATGGGCCATGTTAGGTAAAATGACATAACAGCATGCATGTTGAATGCCCCTTCTAAACTGGGATACCAGCTAGAACTCATGCAGTGAACTGGATTGTCTTTTGCTGTTCCTATACCTTTTGCCACCATTTACAAAACACTGCACTACATCAGGTTGGTGAGATGTATTTTTACAGTGTAAAGAGGCACAGTATTGCAGTGCTGTATTAGTAACACGTGCTTTAAAGTTCCCTGACAGCGTCAGCCATTAGACTTTGAGCTAGTTTTGCAAAGGATTATGGGAGTGCTGCTGCTGTGTGCTGGAATCCCTGATGAGGTCACTCGGGCAGTTAGTGCTTGTAATATTCATGAGGGACTGCATTCAGTTTTCTTGAATAGACTGCCCGCTGAAGAGCAGTACCAGGCAACCAGTAAAAGGTCCTCTTGTTGCCACCAGTGCTGTCTTTATGTAGTGCATGAATCAAAATGGCAATACTGCTAGTAAGATATGCCAGCTATATTAGAGTGGGTATGTGGTAGATTTTATCCAGGACGCTTAAGGCCTTGTTTTTATTATTTTAAATTCACTTAAGCGAAAGTGAAACAGACTAGTGCCTGGAGGTTATCTTACTGTTTGATTTGTTTAACCATCACTCATTTTCAAATATGGCTGTTGGCAATTCTGGCCCTTAGATTTAGGGCTCGACAGGTGACTGGCCTCCTCTTGTTCACAGGCCATGTCGTACACGTATCAGTGGCTAGATGTTCCATGGGGTGACGGGGACTTGGGTACGTATCGTTCAGCACAGACACCTCGGGTGTGGGCATAGCTGTACTTGGGGAGAGTGTCAGTGTGTGTGTGTGTGTGTGTGTGTGTGTACTGGTGTCTGTCTTAGGTTGGCAGTGGTATGTGTCCCTGGTAGCGGACAGATTTGGGTGAGCAGGGGATATATATAGCTGCTCTGGTTTGGAATGCTGTAACAACTGCAGGAGTGCTAGCCCTAAATGCACAACAACTCTAAAACCAAGGAGGAGTTTTTACTCACAGGTAGTAGTTACAAACAGGGAAGGCGAGTGTGACAGCATGCATCCACATATAAACACTGATAGACTACAAACTGTAGAAATATAAACACAAAACAAAACTGAACTGAACTGAGCTAAATAGGGGAACAGGTCATTGGCTGAAACAAGGTGGAGGTGAAATCAGTGCAGACAATAACCAGGCTAATAAACTGTGGGATGATTAGATAAGAAGATAATGAACAGAATTAGGTGAGAGGCAGAGACGCTGTTGTGTTACCATCTAATATGGATGTTTTGTATGTGCTTTTCAAACAAAATGTGTCCTCATAGCTGTTGCACATATGTGAATAGTGGTACCTCTGCTTTACATTTGGTCATTTGGACATTGAGGGACTGTTATATGTCTATCTGTGATCACACAGATGTACTTTCTTCCTCTCTCATACACACACACACACACACACACACACACACACACACACACTTATCACTTATTCAAACAAAGCTGCTACAACATCAGCACAACACTGATAACATTAGCATTTACATATAATAGTCTTATTTTATTGCTGCAAGGGGAGCTGAAACACAAAATCTTGACTCTCCTTATGCATGAAGTATATTGAAGTGTAACAATACACACATGACCATTGAGTCTTGAATGGATCTTGAATTTGTTATTGTTGCAGCACTTTGCGAGTTCAGTCTTGAGTAGTATCTGAAGAAATTGTTGATTTGTGTTTGTCTGTGTGTGTATGTTTGTACTTTTGTTTGTATGTGCATTTGTCTGTGTGTGTGTGTATGTGCATTTGTCTGTGTGTACGTGTGTGTGTGTGTGTTTCGTAGGTTCCTGGGCTGACCGTTCCCCGCTCCATGAGGCAGCATGTCAGGGTCGTCTGCTGGCTCTCAGGACTCTCATCTCACAGGTACACACACCTGATCACTCCTAGTAATTTATACATCAGCACAGGTGAACCAAAACAAACATACACATGCACTCACAGGGACACCAATCATAATACATGCTGTGTGATATAATGCAATATTGGTGTGCATATGTACATCTCTGCTACATTGTTGATTTCTATGAGGTACAACACAGGAATACTGGACAGTTTGTAAGTTTAAATAACTGTGTCATTTTTATTCACCTAAGGGTTATAATGCAAACATCATCACCATTGATCATGTGACTCCACTGCATGAGGCCTGTCTGGGAGACCATGTTGCCTGTGCCAGGATACTCATTCAGGCTGGTGCAAATGTAAGTCATTCTTATGTGAGGCCTGACTGATGCTTAAGTTGAATGGTTTAATGTCGGTTTATCAGTATGGCTATATCAGACATAAACATAGTATATCTTGCTGTAAATGTGTACCTACAGTACAGCATTTGTCCACCTATGTAGGGGAATCGCATGGACATAAATAATCCTGAATATTATTATTTGGGAGTGATCAATTATCTATTTATACATTTAAATTAATAACACATCAATTTTCTTGCTTTCTGTTTGCTTGCTATCTCTAAATATAGATGATGTAAACGTTCTTATTTGCTCAGCAGATGCCTGTTTTCAAAGAGATAAGGTTAGATATACATTATAGTTCAGCCCAGTTACTGGAACATTGAAAAATAAACACATGATCTGAGGTATAGGAACCAAAACATTTCCTACAACAAGGTTCCTGGAATTGCAATGCACTTTAGTTTCTACAATGGAATACAATAGTGTTCAATGCTCTGTCTTCCTGCTAGGTGAATGCTACAACCATTGATGGAGTGACGCCATTGTTCAACGCCTGTTCGGCAGGCAGTTCATCATGTGTTGAAGTTCTTCTGGAACACGGAGCTAAGCCACAGTCTGAAGCATGCCAGCCGTCACCTATCCACGAGGCGACAAGTAAAGGTGAACTTACCTGTACAAACAGTAATCATGGCCTATAGAAATTAATTTACAAGTGCCACAGTAATATAATATTGTAGTAATTAGGTAACAAGTGGCATTCTCTGTGATGTATTATAAATCTGAGTAGAGTAACTGATTGGTGGTGGTTAGTGAGGTTCGCCCTTCACTGTAAAGCACAGTGGGTGCCTGGATAAAGCGCTTTATAAATGCAAGGTGATTTGGTCTGAGGCTTTTTACGCTTTGTGTAATAACTCAGTAATGTCTGCTGATTCTTTTCTTATTTGAAGAGCTTGTTTAGTTCAAATATATGTTGCTTGAAGGCATGTCAGGTTGTCAAAATGTTGCAAACAACTTTCACCATCTCAGTGTCTTCCCTGTCTGTTTAGCTGTTAAGCTCAGTTAATAAAAAGGAGGCGGGTTGTGATTCTCTGTTTTCAGGGAAAGCAGCATGTGTAGAAGCACTGCTTGCTTGGGGTGCAGACGTAGACTATGAGATTCCACATCTGGGTACTCCACTCTATATTGCCTGTGTCTCTCAGGAGCTCCAGTGCACACAGGCACTTCTAGATGGAGGTATGTGAGCATGTGTGACAATAACTAGAGGAGTGACTGCAAAACCACATTTCTTAAAAGCAGAACAGAAAGAAAAAAAAACGGTCTTGGCTTTACAAATGGCCAATTATTATTACTGCATATTAATGTTAAAGTATACAAGTAAAGTAGCTGGATCTGCTGTTTTATAATATAGTAATTATTATCTGTTCAGGAGCCAATGTACAGAAAGGTCACTTCCTGGAGACTCCTTTGCACGCTGCTGCTCAGAAGGATTGCACAGACGTCATTAAAGTCCTGCTGGAGTTTGGGGCCAACATCAATGCCAAAAACCTGGAGCTGAAGAGACCGGTGGAGACAGCGCCCCCTAGCAGCTTAGCAGAGGGCCTGCTGCTACTCTATGAAGGTAGTGCTTTTCAAGAACAGGCCATTGCCCTGCACTGCTGTGTAATCAGTAATCTTGATGTGGGGCAAAAAACCTCTTTGGCTGTGTGCTTATACTAAGCAGGAATTGAAAGTTTGGCAGACACTGTGACTGTGATCAGTCTTTGGTAACTAGTTTTAGCATATTTCACATTTTCCCAGAAAATAATATTTTTCTATGTGGTAACAGCTGTTATTTTCATGGTAATGTACATGTGTAGTGTTGTAGTGCTTCTTGTCTTAATCATACTGTCTCATATGTCTGAGTATATATTTACAAGTTGTCATGTCAACCCTACAGCAACACCTCGCTCCCTGTTGCAGCTGTGTCGTCTGAGCATCCGAGACTACCTGGGCCGCTCCAGACTGCACCTCATTACCCAGCTCAAGCTGCCCACACTCCTTAAGGGATTCCTGCAGTATAGATAGACACGCCCAGCGCCCAAATCATCCCCCCTCTCTCTTTCTCTCTCTCTCACTCTCTCTCTCACACATACACATACACACACACACACACACTCACTCACTCTGTATGTTTTCATGTCATCTCTCACAGTTTCTTTGACCTCCCAGTGGCCTACATATTTATTTTCTGTACTATTTGCCGTGGCACGGTGCATGTAACACTTCTCCACTCTAGTGTTGTCGGTAACTTGTGTAACTTCTATGTGTACTAAGTATGTTGAATGCTTTTCTCTGGGCGTTAAAGAAGAAATCCAGGGAGTTTTCACATAGATCTCCATTTATCGAGGTCACCGAGTACTGTTGGTACGAAAAAAAAACCTGAAAACAATCAGTTTTACCTAGCTCGAGTTGCTACAGCCAGCAGCTAACGCAGCCAGGCAGCTACAGCGCTACACTCTGGGGCATGTATGTACATGGGAACTCACAGATGGCTGTAGCAACTCGTGCTAGGTAAAACCGATTGTTTTCATTTTTTTTCATACCAACAATACTCGGTGACTTCGAGGAACATAGATCTATGTGAAAACCTGCCAGACTTCTCCTTTAAGCCTTAATGCCAGGATGATCGATGAGGAAATGGAACTGTGCTGAAAGCATCATTTTAAATTTAATACTCACTATGTGACAAGTAGACAAGTAAGATTTACATAGAGACACTCCCTACGCAGGAGTGAGAGCGTGTTATTCAAAACGGCTTCTCATCATATGTCTGCAATGTGGTCATTTGCATCATGGCAGTCGGATATGTGAACTAAAGAGCCATGACTCACTCAAACCCTCCCTGATATTTTCCCCCTTAGTTTTAGTTAGTGTGTTAAGTGCTGACACTGATCATGAAGATTTGTGAGTTTTGGTTATGGGTGATTGTCCATTCGGACACGCCTGAGAGTCCAGTTTAATATCCAAGTGTCGACCAAGAGTAGACCAAATGTGGAACAAAAACTGTAATTGGGTTCTAACCCTAGGAAGATTTGGTCTGGAACTAAATTTATCTTAATAATTATTTTGGGCTTGAAACAACTTATGGTATTCAACAGCTGTGGTATGGAAATACCTCAAATACATGCTTGATACAGAATGGCCCAAACAGCCTCAGTTGTAATATATGTATGTATGTAAAATAACCCGACATTGTAAAGTTTGTGTCAAATGTGAAGGGACAAAAAAAGTAAGGAAAGTGCTTGTGCCAAGGACTGTGGGCATTGGTCCTGTTGTCCTCTAAAACTACTGCAAATCTACTCTACTGATCACTGATTTTTGTGCCAGTCCCTAATGCACAGATGTCATTTCAGATGTGAATTGTTGTTGAATCTTATTTCTTGTCAGTCAGTCATGAAAAGTATATTGTGTGTGTGTGTATACATTTTACATACATATCAGTGACATTCAGAGAAAGTCAATTTCATTTGTGTCAAATAAATGTTGACCGATGCTACAAAGTGTGTGTGTGTGTGTGTGTGTGTGTGTGTGTCAGAGAGAGAGAGAGAGAGAAAGGGTTTAATGTAGCAAACTCTCAGTTTCAACGACACTGCTTTTTCATGTTTAAAAAATACATTTCAAATGCCATCACAATGCCCAAGACCTGTGCTGTTAAATAGCTTAAGTGCACTGACATCTCTCAACATATCAAGGGAACAGCCAATATTAGAAACATGGGGTAAGGAAATGAAAGGTGCTCCAGCTAGGTCATGAAATGTGCTGTATTTGGGGCCAAAAAGTAAAGATAGTTGTTGTATATCACAAAATCATGGCAAGCCTTCTGAGATGTTTGACCATAGAGCAGGCATGGCTCTTATGACTGGTTGACTCAGCATCACACACCTTATGGAAAAGTAACCTATATAGGTATGGAAATGGGCATTGGAAATATTCATAATTCAGAAATGGTAGACTAGACTCTGGTATAGGCGACTTGTTCTTGTCTTCTGAACCACGAGGCAATTTTCAAAAATATCAGCAGAGGGCAGAGTAACATTTCTTCAGTGTACCGTTGTCTACTGTACATCCGTAGGCTGTTGACACTTGCGTAACACGTCAAAACCAATAGCTGTCAATCGCGATAATTAGTTTAAGTCCAGCTATAGATCTATCTTATGTAGACTACTAGGAGGCTTGTTGATGCCTGAGCGTCCATTAATTAGAGTATGATGTACACTATGTTATTTCCTCTATTTCATCTGTGGCTGTAGCTGTTGACAAGAAGAGGGTCATGGCGTAAAAGACCGTAAAGTCAATTGCGCGTGAAATTGCGCAATCATCTGACATATGAGCAACACCTAATTAAATCAGATAGGCTACAGATCCAGGCGAACTGGTCCTTCGTTAGTGATTCGGGTTCAAGGTCAACATATTATTTTGGAAGAGCACGCATGCGTTGATCACATATCACATGCAGCTGAATGTTTAAACTGTTGCCGTGAGCTGTGTGTAGAAGATAAGCTCACTCGGAGCGAATCCGTTAGTCGTGCGAATTAGAATAGCCTATCACCAGGACTGTCCCCTGTGTTTGGAAGTATGACCACGAAAGATTTCAAAGACCCCATTATCAAACGTCAAAGGGAAGTAACATAGACGTTTATCTTCTATTAGATATGTTAAGTTTTGAATTCTGACTGACGAGCTCCGGTAAAGCGAAACAAAAGCGACATCGGGACCGACCAAATTGGGTTGCAAGAGCCTATTCTGAAATCTCGTGTGATCAAGCAAAGGAATGAGCGATTTGCGATTTTGGGACCAGTTAGAACCTGGCAGCTCCGATGTGGACTGGTGTGAAGGCAATTACCTGATATATCCAAACATTGCGGAGTTTTACAACACGGTCTGTACTTGAGTCTTTCCTTCCAACTTCTCTAAAATATTTTGTGTTCGCGGTCTCTTTAACCGGGTTGGTCATCCACACATTTTGGTTAGCCTAGATTAAACAAGTAGCGAGAACTCGAATGCCACGAATCATGACATATCCTTGCGTGCGTGCCACGGTCACAATAGACGTTAACTAAGGTTTTGATATATTTCTGGAAAATATATGTTGCATGGCCTATTCAGCTGACAGTATGATAACAAAGACAGTATGCTGGCATGTGTCACTTTCTGTTTATAGCTTACACTCTTTTGTTTTTATTTTAGCATTTTGTGGCAGTCTTTTTGCTCATATTTCCTTTTGACAATTGTTTTATCATTTCAGATCAGCAACATCTTGTTTTTTATTTTGCCACCTATTTTGATGTGGTTATTCCGTCAATATGCCACACATTACAACAGTGGAATTTATCTAATATGGATTCTTCTGGTGGTTGTAGGTAAGTAGAATTACATAATTTAGAAAGGTGGACCACTAATACCTTGTTCTCTACCATGGATAATAGCTTCACCAAATGTCATAATTAAACTCGAAAGAAACTCCGTGGGTTTCCATTAACTAATCCATTTGTAGGCAATGCATTTTAGCACCAGAAATGGGATTTTAAATAAATAAAAATGAATTTAAAAACTCAAACTCCTGTCGTTTAAGTCGTTGGCCTGTATGTTTTGATCTAACTTGAAATATGAAATGCAGTGTGTAAATAAGTGTTAGGCTTACAGATCTGTATTACTGATTTCACTTAACAATTTTGGAAGAACGGCTGTCTTAAAACAACATGACCACAAGATACATTCTACTTGTGCTTATTTTCCAGTAAACAAACGTATATCTCCTCAGTCAATTCACACTGTTAGCCTGTAGTCTTAGACCAATAACCTCAGTGTCATGCACAAATTGTAGACTATGTGAAGAACTAGGCCAAAGTTTAATCATCAGGTCAACCACAGATGTGCTTGACGGTGAAAGACATCCAGCTCATAAATATCCCGAGAGGTCATCATATTTCAAACTTGCAGTCGGCAATAGAAGTAGGCCCTGGTCCCCAGGCCACTCACTCCACATCTCCAAAACAAACGTTGCTTTCTTAAACACTGTTCAGACATAAAATTACACAGATTTGTGAAGATACCATAGCCACAAATCTAGTGACTTCTCACTGTTTTTTTGTTGTTGTTGTGTGTTTGTTTTAGAGAACAGGCTCATTGTGCAAGGATTACTTGACAGTTGGAGTATAGCCCCACCTCTAACCCTAGTAATGGATTTATACTCTTTGACTGGACTACAGTTGCTATGGATGTTCAGTTTGGTGTTTGTTTAAGCGGACATTATCAACATAGATAGAACAGCCCATGTTGGAGACGCCCCCCCATACACCCACTTGTGTAGATAGTGCAGTTCCTCCACAGATATCCAAACATACACACACCTCTAAATAAATACCCCGCTTCACCCATCCACTTGGCCCTTGCCCCTTAAACAGTAAATGTCTTTAGTACTTAGATATTCCTACAATTCCCTTCAAGATGGGATGAAGTGTGCATGGGTTATGAGTTGTGAGTAAAGTGGTGGAGTTGCTTCTCTTGGGCATCACTTTCTTATCAGAGGTGTACGGTCAGGATTTTTCTAATAATACACAGAAACAATGACTGTTTTCAGATTCAATCCATATGATGATTGGCTTTTCGTTGAGTCAAAAACATATGTAGTGCAGACTTTAAACCCTGAGATCTTCAGTTGCTTCACTTGCTAAGAGGCTTAATCAAGTCTTAATCTGGGATTATTGTGTTAGAAAGAAAACCCCTTAAAAGCACAGATGTTGAAAGTTCATGGCTTGATACATTGTACAATTAGTATATTTAAGGGTTATCGTGCGATGCTCATTGTTGTACAAATACAGTAATTGGCACAGATATGTGTACAGCTCTTCTTTATTATATTTAGAGAAAACTTGATGAAGTTTAGCTCCCACTAGCAATAACTAGTCACATGCTAACATTGTTCAAACTAAGTTGTCGTATGATATTGAATGTGACTTTCCTGTGAGTGTGAATGCCCTAAAGCCCTTTTGCGATGCAGGCGTTCTCAAAATAACTTCATATGGATTAAATTGCATGTAGCGTCAATAATGTCTTGATGATACAGTTGAATCTAATCTAATCTAATGTACCTCCTCCCCTCTTTCTACTACAGGTATTGGGTCTACATACTTCCATGCCACTCTCAGCTTCCTGGGTCAGATGCTGGATGAGCTAGCCATTCTTTGGGTGCTGATGTGTGCAATTGGAATGTGGTTTCCAAAGCGATACCTGCCGCGAGTTTTCAAGAAGGACAGGTTAGACACCTCACACAGTAATTATTGAGAATTTAAGACAACAGGCTGTTCAGCAGCTGAGTTCAAGCAATAATAAGCAAGGGTAATGAAAACAAAGAATTCTGTTGAATGGACGCAAATTGCTTGAACTCAGCTGCTGAACAGTCTGTTGTCTTAATCATCCCCTTCACAATGGATGATACAAGGAGACAGATACCCGTGAAGCACACACACTCTGGGTCTAGCAAGACACACTTCTGTAGTACATTCAGAATGATCATCTTTCTGGTATAGCTCTGTACTTCCCAGGAAAAGAAATGAGCTTGATGTCAGCATATGTCTGCTTAAAATCCTGAAATAAACATCCACGTGCTGTACGCAAGTCACCTTTGTCATGGCGACTGATGAACCCCTATCTCGTGACAGATGTTGGAGAAAGACTTTTCTGACTTTCAGTCTGTTTGAGATTAGTTCAGCTAGAACACTGGGGAATTTATCTGCATGGAATTTATATATGGCTTTCCGTTTGTGAAATGGAGTTGCCTCTTTTGATGGACCAGTGGACTGTGTTAAGTGTTAACTGATTTGATGCACCAGTGGACTGTGTGAAGGGTTAGCTGTTTTCTGACATACTCCAGAGCCCCAAGTGGCTATATTTATCACATCATGATGGTGTCTCATGCAGTGTCTTCTGAGGAACGTCACACACACACACACACATGCAACAGTTATTTCTGGCTCAGCACTACACATGGACTGGCTGTTGTCCAGATTCTCTGAATCTTTTCACAATATTATGTACTCTATGGTGAAAGTATTTCCGATTCTTTGGCTTCTTTGCAAGGTTACATTGAGAAATGCTCTTTTCACAATTCTCTCACAAAGCTTGATACTAAATGTTAAGCCACAAACCATCCTGAGCCTTTGATGGATTCTCCTTTCATAACCAACCATGACACCCTACCAGTTCTCTTGCTTATTGAGATTTGTGTAACTTTTGCCCATGTACCAAGAGTCTTGCAGGCATTGTTTAGTTAAGTCAGTCAACCAAAACCAAATCACTTATCTTTACCTTTGTGAGTTATATAATGAGAATTTACAAATTACCACATAATTGGAAATGGGGTGTACAGAAATATCACTTCCCTTCAACATCCATTATACATCTTAACATGTTGAACTTTCAGGGTTACTCTATGTTAGTTATGCTAGTGCTCTCTGGTAAACTGTGTGTCATGTGACGTTTGGTTCCTCTCTGCCCAAGAATAGTGTTGTCCAGACAGAGGTAGCGCTGACACTATTAACATGGGCTTGTTGTGTCATCAGTTCATGCTCTATTGTTAGGCAGCAGGGATGGTTGCCTGTCACAACAAGTCCTAGAAATGCACCACAGTGTGGAAGGGGGGAGAGAGAGTCCGAATTACTTATTTGCTTTCAATTATATCTGGGGAACAAAATCTGACCTTCTAGTTATAGGCATTGGAGTCTTTCCAGGATTATCTTTCTAGTAAACAGATTGGCTTTTCTTTTATTCGATGCAGGCCTTTTTAAAGGGTCAGCGTTTGTTCTGTTTTTTTATGTATGAATGGTGTGTGTGTGTGTCTGTGTGTGTGTCTGTGTGTGTGTGTGTGTGTCTATTTTCAGTGTTTCCCAAACATATAGGCAACAAATATAGGGCTAAATCACAGTTTGCAAAGGTGTGCCTTCTCCGAGTTCCTCCCAACACCCTTTCATTGTGATTCTAAACTAAATCACAGTTTGCAAAGGTGTGCCTTCCTGTTTAGGTCCTTATCCGTGTGACTGGTTCCCTTGCCTCTCCCCTCCAGGTCGCGCTTTAAGGTAGTGATCGGCGTGCTGTCTGGCGTAACCACGGGCCTGGCCTTCATCAAGCCTGTCATCAACTCCGTGTCCCTGATGATGCTGGGCATCCCCTGCACTGTGCTGTTGATCTCCGAGCTCAAACGGTGAGGGACATCTCTATCTCTCTCTCTGTCTCCCTCTCTACTCTATCTCTCTCTATATATATATCTCTCTCTACTCTCTCTCTCTCTCTCTACTCTCTATCTCCCTCTTCTCTCTCTCTCTGTTTCTCTCTCTCTCTGTCTCTGTCCCCCTCTCGGTCTCTCTCTGTCTCCCTCTCTACTCTATCTCTCTCTATATATATCTCTCTCTACTCTCTCTCTCTCTCTACTCTCTATCTCCCTCTTCTCTCTCTCTCTGTTTCTCTCTCTCTCTGTCTCTGTCCCCCTCTCGGTCTCTCTCTGTGTCAAGCACAACATGCCAATGAAGGAAGGTGACCCATTTGTTTGAGCAATTAAGATTTGCATGGCCCAGCATTGTAGGGTACCACACAGCACTGCCTGGACAGTGCTTGTCACCCCATTCACTCTCACACAGAGTTGAAAAAGGTTTCCAACCTTTTCCATTCACAGTCTGTGGGGAGATGGTTTGCATGAGTTATGGGGAGCAACAATAATAAAATAACTGAAGCTATTCAAGTCTTTCGAACGCAATAGGCATCCGTTGGCGGTCATTTGCCTGTTAATTTGCTTAGTGGTCAGTAAAATTGCGAGCATGCAAATATGAGAGTATTTGAGCATCAGGTCAAGGGGTCATAGAGAGACTTGTGGGCCTTTTAAAAAAATAAATAAATAAAGCTGCATCGCATGATCAATCTGACCTTAGCAGGGTGCACAGAGCACTGCTGGCTACTTCCAGCTGTTCCAGAGTTAATGAGGCAAACTCACTCAGTGTGTGTGTGTGTGTGTGTGTGTGTGTGTGTGTGTGTGTATGCGTACGCGTACGCATGCATGAGCAGTAATCGTGGAACGTGGCTCTCTCTATGCCTTGCTACGTGCTGCTTTTTCCTGCTGAACCTGTGCAGTGTCTTCATGTCATTACTGAAAGATTTTGATGGGAAAAGAGATTCCTGCTTTTATAGGTAACCTGGCAGTTAAATGGCACTAACTTTTCATTTTGCACCAACATATCATTATAAAAGCATATAAAATAAGATATGCGATTCTGAAGAAAAAATAGTGAACTTGGCATCAAATGATGGGGTTGTTAAGCATATTTGTGCAATGTCTGTGGAATTACAGTATTTTGTATACTTAGCACTAGGAAAGGAGTTACACACAGTGTGTCTCTAAAAATGGCATCCTTAGAAAGTCCTCTGTACACTACATGGTTCTACAACTAGGTAGTGGGCTGCTGCCTCATTTCAGTACCACATTTTAAATCTCTTTAAATGCTATACTAAATGCTAAAATGTAGTAATTTATTAAGGAATGATTATGGTATTCATACGCAGTGATAAAAAAAAAAATGGGTCTAACGTTAGGTGGAGTAAGGTCTGTAGGCATTGAACCCTGCCTCACTTGGCCAGCTATTTTGCCCCTGACCCCCGTGCTCTGTGTGACAGTGGCTGATGTGGCGGACTACTTGTTTTTGCACTTTGGGTCAGAGGCCTGCTGTCCCTGGCTCCGTATAGGCCCAAACCTCTCACCCGTTTGGAATGCTGTCCTCTAACACAGATGATGGCCATTGTCTTTGAGTTGGACTGAAATTCCTGTTCAGTGGAGGTCACTGATGCCTTGCCTCACGCCTCTCGCCTTAAGAGGCCTATGGCATAAATGTGTGGTCTGTTCCTTGAGAATCTGGTTCAAGGAATTGACTGAAAAGAAAATTAAACAAATGGCACATTGACAGGTTTCACTGGATCTGCTGGTTCTGAGTCTCTGAGAAGGTTAGAACTTTGTTTCTGATGTTGTTTTTGTAGGAAGTCCGACTGGCGCTTGTGGTATTGTTCCATGTCTATTTGCGATGATGGATGTTGAGTTAAAGAAAGTTTGGGCACGGTTTGGCGGCAGTCCACTCTGTTAACACAGCAACTGTGAGTTGCTAGGAATTCTTCTCTGATGACTCACCAACTCTGCCCTCAATGACATTGTTTTACTTGGCATTAGTCCATGTCTTCCTTTTTATTTTATTCTTGGATAAAATGTTTGGCATGTTTGACCCGGGCTATTCCCATCTCTTCCATGAACTGGCCAATTTAGGCCGGAATTCCAGAGCTGGTCTTAATTTAAAGTGACAGCTGGTCTGGTGGTGTACGTGTCCACAAGCGGTCTCCCTTCTCCCATTGTAGTGTTGTTTTCCCATACTGTAAGCACTAGTTTGAATATAACAGTACTCGTAAGTATAATATAAAACAGCTGTGTATGTATGAAACTGCATTTCTGCAGTTCTGTACTATATATTTCCAAGTTCTTTATGCACCTTCTTTATGTCTTAACATTCAGTATGTAAACCACTCTCAGCTGAATTGTGTCTTTAAATAACATTCCACCAAGATGAGGCCATCATTTCAAGAGCCATCTGAGGAGACACTGTTGTGGATTTCACACTCTAAACCGATCACTTTCCCAGCAAATCCATGTGAATATATGTTTGGGAGATAACTGGTAGCATAATGTAAACAGTCTTTTAACTGCCTCAAGTGAAGTGTTTTCCCCCACTCTGCCATATGGCTCTGTAAGCAGCATCTGAAGGCCATTCCTATCTTTTCACTTCAAGAGGAAGAGCTGACCGCTCCTATCCTTACCGTTGTGATCTGTTTACATTTCCACTCTCTTGATCCACTTCCTTTAATCTTAATCTTCATCAGTGTCCTGTCTCTGACGGTCCTCCTCCAACCCACAGCGTCCCTCCTCGGCCTGGCCTTATCGTCTTCCTCCAGCCCTGACCCACACCCTCTCGGCTGTGTTGTGTCCGGCGACAGCTCTCAGCCACATGTGTGTCCACTTACATAAGCATCATCAGCCATGCCGTACTCAGGCTGTTGTGTTTGGAGAACATGCCAACAGCTTGATTTGTCCGTTAGCCCAGAATTATTGTCGTCGACAGATTCTATAGACTTAGAATTTGTGATCTCGAGAGACTAGGCTGGCTGAGCAATAATTTAGAAGGGAGTTTTTCATAGCACTGCTGAATACACAAATCGGGTGTAGGCTACACAGCTGGGTGAACTGCAAAAGGTGTCTATTGACACTACAAAAAAGGAAACAGGAATAAAGAAACCCATAGTCCAAGTGTTGAACAGCTGTTTGTCACTGTGGTGACACCAACACCATCTTCATCAGTTTAACAGCCATCAGATGCCAATGCTAGTTTTAGAATTGGGCCCGTAAAAGAGGTTAGTCACCTCCACAACATAATATGCCTGTAAACTTTTTTGGAGTGTCTTGAGCTTTGATGTCAATTCCTTTGATTATGTACGTGTGAGGGACAAACTTGTGAGACAACGGACATGAAGGATAATGTGTGTGTGTGTGTGTTTGTTACTGTAGGTGTGAAAACCTCCGTGTGTTTAAGCTGGGCCTGATCTCAGGGTTCTGGTGGACGTTGGCACTGCTTTGCTGGATCAGTGATCGCATTTTCTGTGAGATGTGGTCCTCGGTCAATTTTCCCTATCTGCACTGTGTATGGTAAGTGACCGCCCCTCAGCTCATCTCTAATAGGGATGCACCAATTCTGAAATGTTGAGCCGATACAGATGTTTTAGATGTTTTGGGGGGCAGCCGTGGCCTACTGGTTAGCCGGTTCGAACCCCGACCAGTAGGCACGGCTGAAGTGCCCTTGAGCAAGGCACCTAACCCCTCACTGCTCCCCGAGCGCCGCTGTTGTTGCAGGCAGCTCCCTGCCCCGGGAATAGTGTGTGCTTCACCTCACTGTGTGTTAACTGTGTGCTGAGTGTGTTTCACTAATTTACGGATTGGGATAAATGCAGAGACCAAATTTCCCTCAAGGGATCAAAAGAGTATATATACTTATATAAAAAATGATTTGGACGATAACCACTGCCGACTCTGATATGTTTTTTTTTTTTGTTTGTTTACTTTGTTTATTTTGTTGATTATACCCTTTAGTGACAAAGAAACAAAAGTATTCATGATAAAAAAAGATAACTGAACCGTTTTCAGGTCTTTCAGCCCTGCTGAATCTGCTACATTTCAATGTCTGAATGTGCCAGTCTGCACATAACACAACATTTAGCTAGTGCAAAATTGATGACACATTAGCCACTGCAATCTATAAATGTTTTGCTTGACAGGTCGATACCTATCAACAAGGCAGATATCAGCTTATACTGATGTTAGGCTGATATATCCGTGCATCTCTACTAGATCCAAGCATTTTTAGCTCATGGTCCCAATAGACGGGTTTCCCGTTTACCAACAAAACTAGATGCGCGCGCAGCCGTGGGGCAGAAGACGCTTGGTGGCCGTCCACAACATTATAAACTTAACCTAATAGTCGGCTGCTGTAAGCTATACAAGACATTACCGTAGAGCAACATTTGTCCTGGTTTGTGGTTTGATGCTTGTGGTCTTCCCTCTAGGCACATCCTCATCTGCCTGGCCTCCTACCTGGGCTGTGTGTGTTTTGCATACTTTGACGCCGTCTGCGAGGCTCCGGAGAGAGGGCCAGTCATCCTCTTTTGGCCCAGTGAGAAATGGGCCTTCATCGGAGTCCCTTACGTCACCCTGCTCAACGCTCAAAACAAGTCGCCCATCAAGATGACCTAGTGCTCACGCTGCAAGGCTTTGAAGTGCTCTACCTCAGCTCAACCTCCCGGAGGTGCTCCGAGCTTTATAAAACAAACTCACTTCTCCTCAGGGCTGGAAAGGGTTAAAGAACAAATCCCCCCCCAACCATTGATAAGCACATAGCTGAGGCTGGATATGGTGTGTTTTCTGCACAAAGTTCTCATTTTTCTGTAGATACAAGAGACCTTTGGTCTGACTATGAAGGGTTGGTTTTGTGAGGTATTTTTTGCCACAACAGCTATATTGGTACATTTAAAGGTACATATCATTCTTTCAGGAATGAAAGTTCAAAAACATATCAACTCAAAGGCAGGTAGTGTGCATTATTGAGGAAAAGGTCAAATAAGCTCTATTGGAGTTTAACAGCATTATTGAATTCTCAGAGAGAGATATCCAAATCCAGATGCCAAACATTTTCTTTTACATGTCAGAGATTGTCTGGGAAGAATTTAAATTAGTTCACCTACCACTGCCACATCACATTTGCTATCAAATTGTGTATGTGTGGAAAGCTCACAGTCAGACATTTGGCTATGAGAATTAGCCAAATATATGATGAAAAGCCATTACATGTGATTTGCCAAAAGAAGATCTGCTTTGTACTAAGTTTGACTGTGGTGACAAGTGACAAAAATTGTGTTAGAATGTTTAAAAGTGGCTTAAAGTTATAATCCATAATTCATAATTCTGCACTTTTGAGTTTTATCACACCAATGCTTTTGTTGAATGTCCAGATAAGTGTTTTGCACCCTGGCATCTTTTCAGTCCAGGGGCCAATAACCTTCTCCACTCCAAAGCATTACCTGCTGACATCTTAATGCCATATCCTTACATACCAGTGGTGTAGGTAGTTGTTTAGCATTAGAGCAGTTATCTGAAGTATTGTGTTGATTGTTAATTTGAAGAGGTTGGAGATATATTAACCATGCACAAGTTATGTTTATAGACCTCTCCAGAATAAGTCCCGCCTCAACTTTTTTTACATCCAAGTGCCGGTGCCACGACAATCAAAAAATCCAGTGGAAACTAGATGGCAGAAGTGTGTAGGCCAATCTGCCCACCAGTTTTTCTACTTTACTACCTACAGATGTTTTACCGGTATGATATTTCGAAACGCCGTGTTATTTCCCTTAGACAATCGACGCCCGGAAGTTGGATGGATACGGAAGTTACGGAGGCGGGACTTATTCTGGAGAGGTCTATTTGCTTAGAAATCAAGATGAAGATTTTAAATGATGGGCAGAGTAGCAGTTTGTAAAGTCAGTGTAGTTCAAACATAATCTTATTTACTCATGTATATTATTATTAACATTTACTATTGGTATGCAACGAACAGATGTGTCAGATTTGTTTGAGTAAAAATGCTTTTCTATATTTTGAATAATTTTAAGCTTTAGATGAATAAGTTCAGATAAAAACCGTTGGATTTCTCGTCCACCGTGCATAACCAGATGTGCTGGATGCCATGTCACTTAAATGTGAAATCATTTATATTATTCTATATTTATCCTCCCAAGTGCGCATGAGCACACGTCTATCCGGAGGCTGTAATCCGTCTTATGTGCTCCCCCTACTGGCAATAATTAGACGTTCTTGAAAAGAGCAAAGGGTCACTTTTTATTTTTAGATAGGCCTACCTCTTAAATCTCTGAGTGCCATTACGGCACCTCGCGGGCGGTGTTGTTACGTGTGTACATTAAACAGTGTAATGGGACACTACATCACATTTCAGTCATATAGGCTTGAATATGCCACATGACATTTTCAATAGTAGCCTAAACGTGACAAATCATACAGGCCTGACTCAGCCCAATTAAATATACTATGGGCCACACTTATGGGACAAATACAAAACATAATTCAAACATATGTTGTGCCAAAGAGTAGAGGGACAATGTCTGTGCCGCAGCTGAAGAAGACATTTTTCAAAGGTAAAATTGTGAAGGTATAGGCGCATTGTGGCTGTGTCTCATTCAAACATGTCAGACCGTTTTAACTGAAAAGGAAGAGGGTATATTTTGCACAATGCGTGTCTTTGCACTGGTAGCTTAAGGGAAATGATTTGTTAAATTGTGAAAGTGCTCTACAATGTACCCTATAAGAATGTACTGTATTTTGACATGTTAATTCTATAAATAAACTTGCAATAAATTGTGTAATAAAGAAAACAGTGTTACATCATTTAGTTTATTATCTTAAGAACACCACACATTTTGGGACAGAACAGTGAATAGCTCAGACCAATCAAACATTTTCAGAATGAAAAACAAAATTAAGTGATATTTACATACAATAATTCATACATGACATGAAAAAAACAATATTGCCGTTTCTAAAGCTACTGAAACATGGAAGCCGTTTCCATGTGAGGAACATCTTTGAGTGTCTGAGACTAATTTCCAATACTGGGATCAATCAAGACTGGTTCACCACGATTGATGAAATGCCTTCCTGTATGCTCCTTGCACTGGCACTCTTCAACCATTTTGATGTCTTTAGTAACCTCTGCGCTGTCTTTACATTTTAATTGCACCGCTTTTTGGATTAATTTCACTGGTGAACACAACAGACAGGCGGTGGAATCGTCACTGGTCAACGGGGTGCCGCATTTTCCGAAGCAAACGTTGTTTTTCAGTAGCTGGGGTTCGCAGTCTTCGTGGGAAACTCTCTGTAAATTAAACATAGGTGCAAACACATACAATTAGCCGATATGTCCTCTCAATATAGTGGGTCTAACATTTAGCAGAAAGATAGGCAATAAGAACATGTCTTTACCTGCCAGAAAGGAATTGCTCGACATTTCTCCTGACGTACTTCGTTGTTCTGGATAGGTAGGACATATTGAAACCCTGATCGTCTTCTGTATAAGAAATGATTCCAGAACCCTTTAGCATTCCTGTCATTAGGTTTGTTTGTAGGACTTTGGAATTTGGGTACTCGACTATCTGACCCAGGATGTCCCATCGGCACAGAAAAGCCATCACTCAAATGCTCAACGGACGAATAATCTGTTTGAGTACCTGCCTTTCCAATATCCCTCGGTAGGCCTATGTCTTCTCTGGTGGGTATGTCAAGGCTATGAGTTTCCTTTTTCCTTCGCAACTGTCTATTCGCCCTGAAGTGAGTCTGAAATGAAATTCCCAATATCTCCATGACCATTACCCAAATCAGAAGAATAGTTTGACTGACTAAATGCATCTTGTAAAACGCTATCTCAATTCAGTTTGTCCGCTGAGAAAACCTAGCCTACTGAAATACAGGATGGATTTATCCAGACTAAATAGGTGTTGCTGTTGGCCCCTTCATCCGTTTGGACACCTTGAGTGCGAATGTGACACTTTGTCACCGCTGTTAAACGCCTGTTTTAGGATGTAATGCCTATATGCTATGTGGGCACTTGTTAAAGGAACGGGTCATGGCCAATTTGCGCTTTAGATTAAATAGACTGTATGTGGTTACTGAAAGTTTACAAAGAGCCCTCGAACAAAACAGTTGAAAATCTGTCTATCTGCACGTTTCAGAGACTACCAGGATCTGTAAATAGGCTACATGTCCTGTGAGGATCGTCTACCCTATAGTCAGTATGTAATGGTGCATCCATAGACTTATTGGCAACAGATGTTTAATGCTCTTTACAACTTGTGTATTCTCCAGTGCGTGTTCGGTGTGACAGCATCTTCTATTGGGAGATCGACATTTTATAACAGTTGTATCTGCAGTTAACATAGATATTTTAACTTGGTGGCCGTGGCCGGTTAGCTCAGTTGGTTAGAGCGTGGTGCTAATAACGCTAAGGTCGCGGGTTCGATCCCCGTACTGACCAGAGATTTTGAAGGGAAATACTTTCATTGCCATACTATACTAGGCTATATCGCATTTGCATTTAGGTGCAGCTTTAGACCGGCTCGATTTCCAATAGTATAGGCCTACGATTGATTATGTTCATTAGAACTAGTCAGAGTGCTCCGAAAGTGACAGCCGAAGCAGGGGCGGAGCCAGACATTTGAAATATTGGGGGCTTAGCCCAGTGTCACACACAGGAAGGCTAGGGGGGTACGGGGGCATGCCCCCCGGCAGAACATTTTGAAAAATAACCTCTTAAATAATGACTTCTAGTGAATTCTGTGTAAACTAATGGACACATTGAGACTTTAAAAATGTGAGACTCAAGGTAGGCCTATATCTGACTGGCACTTTGGGTCTTTCAAGAGGGGTCTATAGGCATAGGCCACTGGCGCCTTAATGCAGGGGCTTACCTGGGCTTCAGCCCAGGGGCCTCGACCAATGAGGGGCCTCCTAATAATAATAATGATAATCAATAATATTAAACGTCCGTGTCCCATTCACAAGGCCAGTCATAGCCTACTCTGGAGCTAGCCTAATTGAGCACATCGCACTGCTCTACAATGACATCCATGCAGAGGCCCCCTTTGTCTTCTCTTCTAAAGTGTAACAAAATGTAACAAAACTTAGAGGAGAGGCTGAAACTGACTGACAAACCTACAAACTCTGGAGATAACGTGGGTAGGCTAGGATTGAAGCAACGATAAACGAATGACGTGGATTCCTGTAACTGTCCATGAAAACAGAAGGCATAGCAGGTAAATATCGTAGCAAATAGCCTGGCAATGAAAGGGCTTTAAAAGCATGTATTTCACTTGTCTCACTGGAGTGAACGCAGAACATGGGCTGTTGCGCAAAGAAATTAATTAGTGATCAGCATCTCCGTTCACCAAAAGCTAAGTTTGTGCTAACCCATTCGCACAAATAATAGCCTATGTTATGTTTTCTCCATTGTTAACGTGAGATATGTCTCCATGTAGGGTAGTATAGTGATAAGGCATAGGGTAGCCAATGTTCACGTCACATGAGCCAGCTGCTTGTTCTGTAGGCTAAAAGTATTTATGTCCCTCCCAAGCTGCGTTAAAATGGTGTGTTAAGTGGACAGAATTTCAAAAAACCTCCTGGGGAACACCCCGACACGACAAACACATGCACTTTTGAAAAGCTCGAAACGTCCATGTAGCCTAACGCATCTTTTAACTTTTAACCAGCCAGTGTTGTAAGAGTTCAACGCTTGTTTAAGTGCAGTAGGCTAGCCTTTTTGATAAGCGATGTCAGGGGTATGCTGACGTGATTAAGGAGGGCTTTCTGTTCCTGTTTATGTAAAGGTTTTACATAGGCTCATTAATGATAGGCTACACTGCATGTTATAGGCTATATTAACCAAAAGCGCACGTTATGTAAATAGGCGGGTCATATCGCGGGCCGGGTATTATTTAATCACAATTATTTTTTGCGGTTGGGGGAGGGGGGGTTAAAAACATATAGCCCAGGGGCCTCAGGTGGTTTTAAGGCATAGCATCTGATCAGCATGCACTTAGTTAATTAAGCGTTTTTTATGAGTTATGGTAGGCTGTGTCTGAGCTGTCGGTGCACGTCCGCAATTGATTACGTTCCTCAAATGGAGAACACATTAATCCCATGGTATTTTTTGCCCTAAAATGCATGAAACATGCAAGTTCAAAATCCCGCCAGTACATCTCCGTTTCATATTTGCCTAGGCTACTAGCCTACAATAAATGAATTGAACGAACTCAACTGACAACAGGTACATCTACTGATTCGGTCATTGAGACTCTATGAATACAGTACAACAAACTTTCTGTCTTTCTGAAGTTTATTTTTGTATTCCGGGGTACAGTAGCCTAATTGCCTAATGTCTTGACAATCGTTTTTTCTTACCGGCTTGCTGTTTAAACTGCGCCGCTCTGAACTTTCCTGCCAGGTTTATGACGTAAACCGCTACATCTCGGCTCTGGCATTGCCTAAACTCATCGTGTGGGAAATCAGATTATCTTGTCAATATTGGGCTATGAAAATAAGGGATATTTCCTCAGTAATAGTAGCCTACATTTTGTAACATTTATAGAGAAACCGAGGGGAAGTTAAATTAGAAATGAGAAGAGTTGGAAATTGAAAACACATATACAAAAAAAGATTCGGGGCTTGAGCCCCCGAAGCCACCCCCTCGCTCCGCCAATGAGCCTAACACGTGTACGGTAGCTGCTGATTTTAAATAAAGGCTAAATGGTAGGGGTAGAATTGTTGCGTTTTTTATAATCTTGTACACGGAATGGATTTAATTTGGATTTACAGTTTACCCCTCTTGGTTTTTAGTTATGAAGACACTCCTTCAGCCTTGAATTTCCCCTTGAGGATCAATAAAGTATCTATCTATCTATCTATCTATCTATCTCTATCTCAGCCTAGATTATCAGGCTGAGGCATAAAATATAATAAAAGAATCTGTCCACTCAAGACATATTACCATAACTAATCTACCTGAAATATTTTTACAGAGAAGGGATTTTCATGTCACGTTTGACGATAGCCTATGCCACAACGTCCTATAATAAATGATTGACAGATTTGCCCTGACACTTTGCACACATCAGCTATTGCACACATCAATTATAGCATGCAACATGGGGTGCGTCAGCGTGGTTTGTCTGGGTGTGTTGAAATAGCAGCATATTCTGGCTGGAGTATTTTGACGCCCTGTACGGCCCGTGGTCTCCATACTCGGTGGCCTTCATTTTTTAATTACGCGGCGCGCAACTGGGAAGATTATCGGCCTATAGCCTAATAACTGTGCATATGAAAGCTAGATTAATGGATTTTTGGAAATGCCTGGAGAATCTGATGCATGGCTACATTATATGATGAGTTCAAAAGGTCTCAAGAAGTACTGTGCTTTGGTTATTACATTTATTGTAGTGTTAATTGTGGCAGTTATCCTCATTGCACTTATGAATATGTAATTATGGATTAGCCCTTGCTCCATTCTTTGATAAATCGTCACCCGTCTAGCTCAGCGGGTGCCAGTGTGAAGGCAATTTCCAGACAGCGCGAAGGTCTAGCAAGGCATGGAAAACGCATGCGCTCTCACCCTGCGTGTCTGGGCAGCAGGTGCTAGTATTGTGAAGTAAAGTTGGAGTGAAAGGGGGAGCTCCGTAGCTTATACGACTGGAATTTTTACATGAATTTTCTTGAGTATTAAATCAAATATGCAACATCTTAAATGTCAAGAACAATTTAATCAGTTACTCTTGAAGATTGTAACCGCATCGAAACTTTAGTAATTCTCTGCACCTTTCTAAATTAAAATAAGCAATTCAAACATCAGTGTGTTCCAGTGATTCTTTCCTTTAGTCTGAAAGTTATCAATCTGTCTACAATAACATAGGCCAACACAGTAAAAACGTAGTAACTTTCTCGTTGAATAGTCTATGTGAAATAAGAGTTAATGGTAAGTGTAAATATTATCCACTCTTCCTTCAAGACATTTGTGGGGTTTTTTAATCACCAATAGTCTCGCTTGCAGTACCGTGGAGCGAAGTCTGTATCATCGTTAATATGCCTATACTGTGACGTTAGGAATACTGAATTTGTAACCTTTCGGGAAGAAGAGGACTATGCTCTTCCAGATTTTGTGTTTGAATTTTATGACTTCTGAGAAAAGAGGCACAGTAGTCTAGGTCATTGTTCTGTATTTAGACTGAATCCTTCACCACAGGACAGCAAGAACATAAATTGAATTGAGTTTATATTTCTTAAACTGAGATTGTGGTTTTATTTGTGATTGCCATCATTTAACTAGATATGGCTTTTTGTTTGAAACAACAGACAAAGCAAAGCTTGTCTGTTGAATTTTCATACTTCTATTCCCATCTGTCTGTCCTAATATGCCCGAAATGCAGCGGCGATGCACTGGTCTATGCGGACTTGCCGAGCACCAAGCGGGCGTCGTTCCGGTCGGCCTGTCCATGGCGCAGCGGGCCCTGGGCCCGCACTAATTGAATTCCCAGCACTGATTGGATTATCCGTGCTGCAGCCCTTATGCCATGGTGGATGTATGGCCGTCTTTGACTCCAGACTACTTAACCTCAGGGCCCCGGATCAGCCATCATGAGCGCATGGAATATAGTTTATCCATCAGGTTTCAGGGATATTATTATTATTTTATGTACCCCATCCCTCCCCACACCACCACCACCAGCCACCCCCAACACACAAACACAGACACGGTGAATACTGCCTTTGCTTTAGTTTATTAATCTTTCATTGATTGTTTTATTTTGACAATTTTATGTTCGCCATTTTCTCCTGTCCTTGAACTTGTAGGATTTTGCCTTTCACTGAGGATTACGATAGAGATACCACGGTTCTAAAATCAAATAGTATGCCCCCTTGCCAGCTTGTCCTTTTGTCAACAAATGGAAATGTCCCCTTGAGTCAGCATGTTGCTGGGTCCTAATCTGTTATTTATATATCATTTCAGAGAGTTGCATCAGAAAATCAAAAGTATTAGGTGTAGACTGCAAAGGCCAAAGTACTAGCTTCATTAAATTTCATGTTATTGCTATCTGAGATTGCATCACACATCTCCTAACAGTATTATCATGCTGGGAGTCTGAAGTTGCCTCATTCTTTCTCTCTACAGTTATTTTCTTTCTACAGATGACAACTGAATTTGGGAAGCTGATATTGGGTTTTGCTCAATAGGCCTAGAAAACATCGTAATTTTCATTCCTTTTTTAGTGACTTCCAATCTTAAAGCAAGACAGAGTGCACAATGCAGGGCAGTCATCCAGGTGACCACAGGTGTGGGGAGTCTTGTGCTGTAGAGTAATTTGTTATGATATCAAAATAAAAAGTAAAAGAAAAGAAAAACAACATGACATTATCTGGAAAACCCTTGAACCTTGTCCTCAGATCATAATGGAATCAGGAAACATACAGTATTCCCAAACATATAAACATAGCCTATATACATTATACATCATTCCTATACATTATTAACAACAAACACACCAATTCTCAGGCTGAACATTCAACAAGACAACAACAAGACCACATAACCACAGACATATAACTTAAATGTCCTTCTAAAATAGATAAATAAATACATTTAAATACACCTTTGTAAACTGGCACTGGTGACCACGGAGTCTCCACAGTGCAGTGGGTGAGGCACTCAGAGCTGTAAGTGGCCAAATGGCTGCCAACCAGCCGGAGTCTTTGCTTATTGAGTTAGGCTCCCTCTCCAGCCATCAGGAGGCAGCATGTCTGCTCCTTCCACCACCTGCTCCTCCGCACTCTCCACTCCCTAGCCCATCAATCTCCCAGTGACACCCAGCCTGAATGCTCTCCGACTGGGTTATGGTGGAGGGGTAGGTGGGGGTCAGAGCCAGGGCCAAGGCTGGTGGTGGGTCAGGAGAAGTGGACCTGCATGGACCTGGGGCTCAGTGGCTGGTGGGCACGAGCAGGGGGCTTCAGGGGTCTTAATACTAGGATGGAAATGCGGAGTGATGTTGCATGTATGATGTGGAGATGCAGCAGAAGAGCTATATTGCAAACATTCACATCTCTCTCTCTCTCTCTCTTTACACACTCATTTTCTCTTCTGCACATTCACAGACACACACACACACACCAGAAACAAAAAGAAAACAAGGAAACGCCACGCTGCAAGAGCACACATTTTGTCTCCACTTAATCCATTCTCAGATCCTCCCCCACCACCTCCCGTTTCGCCCCCTTTTCTCCAGCCTGCATTTGCTTCCTCTTTACATCAGTCCTAATTCAATTAGCTTTGAGCTAATGGCTGGCACTCCTCTGTGTGGACGCCTAATGACCAGAGGCAGGGAGGCAGAGAGAGGGAGAGAGAGAGAGAGAGAGAGAGCGAGGGCTGGGAACAGGGAGAGGGAGAAGGAGGAGAGGAGGTTTGTCTCTAGAGGGTACAACGGGACCAGGTGCACCCATCTGAAAATCAAGTTATCTGGAGAAATGCCACATTCAATCCTGGAAAATTAATGTGAGAGTTTGCAGTGTGTGTCTGCCTGGGGTCTTACAGCAAAGGTCAGCACAACCATCCAGTGACATCTATCCAGCCAGCGATCCCATCAGCCAATCCTGCCCCAGATCCAGCAAGAGTGACAGGACTGAGAACACAGCCGCAGCTCCATACAGCCTACATCATGTAGCTTCATGGGATTTCCCATTTTAATGTACAAGAAAGTCATATAGGTGGAACCTTTCTTTGCACTGTGCAACATAAAACTGATTAATCTATCACTTTAGAATACACTGAAATACTGAGATGATAGACATTATGTTGTTATTGTTGATGTTGTTACTATTCATACTTGTTATTATTAGCCTGCTATTTTATGGAGAAACTATACTTTTTTTATTTTCATATTTGTCTGCTGATTTATTAACTACTGTTCAGATAGGCTACTTTACAATAACTGTAGGCTATTAGGCTTTACACGTAGTAAAAATAGCATAGTAAAGCCCTTTTTGTTTTTGAGTTATAAGCCCTGGCCATCATTTTTATTACTCTTTTGCATAATAGTAGCATCATGAAAGGGGAATATTTACATAGGCAGATGTCTTTATTGCCGTAATGCAATATCGTAATGGTATTGTTCGTAAGCTTTACAATGACAGCTGTCTTGTGAAGTTTATGATTAATGCCATTTGGCATTTATGACTGCCTTTGAAAAACACGACATGAAGCTCTTGGTGCATAAAAGCACAAAGGCACGTGGTCATTAACAACAGGATCCACTCAATCATCTCTGATCACTAATGTGAATGCAGGTCTTTTTTCCGCTTTCGAAAACTACACCGGGACGAAACAAGCTTTTCGGCTAACAATGCACATTTTAGGTGGCGACCTGTTAGCTCTGGTTTGCTTGCGACCTTTTCCACAGGGTTTGGGACACGTGCCAGCGGGGCACGTCGAAGAAAACTGCCCTCGGGCTAAACTGCTGTATTGAAATAACTTGGGTAGGGTTGTGACCCTGACACTGCCACCAGTAGCCTAATCGGCCAAAAATCTAATTTGCTAACTGATAAATGGGACTGTATCTTATTAAAGTCAATGCAAAATTATAACAGTGTCCAGGATCTGTTGTAGTAGGCCTATGAATAGACAGCCTACAGGCCAGACAGCATAGCTAACCAAATAGTCTGGCCAAACCAGTTAACATCAGTATACTTTTTAAACTAGTCCTCTGATATTTCATATTTTAACCATACATAGTGTGTAATACAATGGAACAATGCAGTAAGGGTGGAATTTAAAGAGTTGCCTTGGTCTATAAATCGAATAGCCTACATTAGGCCATGCTACAATTCTGAAATAAATCGAGGATCTAAATATAGCCGAAATTCCTTAGGATACGTGCATTATTGTGCTACTGATTGCAAGCTAATCTTATAAACACACACACACACACACACACAGAGAGGAGAGAGATGTGTGTGTGTGTGTAACATAACTTTTAAGCCATTAGGCTATATTGTCAAAGCTCTTATACTATGGATATTTAGATGGATACGTGTGAATTGCTCTTTTGGATTTAGTCTGGCTGTTTCTACCCTCAGAGGAATAGAAAGTAGAAGTTAATTTGATTTTCCTTCAGTATCCACGAGGACCAGATGTCTTTACATCTGCTCATTCTGTTTCCGCGCTCTTCTTCAAACACTGGCCCAAACTACTTCTTGGGGGACATCGAAACCATACCACATTATGGTCACTCAGTCAAAGAGCAGTCTAGTCTTTGAAATTGCTTACAGGGTCTTTTCAAAATCATGTTTCCAAGATGAGAGTATGTAAACCACTTTGTTCGACGATTGATATGTCAGTGTGTGGCGTAGGCTATTGGCTACAGGGAGCACACACTTATGGCACAGCCTACAGTAAAACAAACAAACAAACACCGAGTTCGTTAGGATATTTTCGAAAATGTCTATAGCTACTACAATGATACCAAACTTAAGTGCTGAAGCCTTCAGTATACAATTTTTGATAAGACAAACTGATGTTTTTGTACAAGGGTTGTAGGCTAGGCCTATGGGGGGCTACCTGTAGGGAAATTGTTGTGAGGAATTAGTAAGGGCAGTGGGCTCAGACTATCAGTCTAGTTTTTAGGCACACACACTTCGATAGGCTCAAACCAAGAGTAGGCCTAACTGATATTTGGTGCTGCCATTATTCAACACGATGTGATAGGCCTGACAATGAACCTGTAGTCTACCCTTAACAGTAGGTCTAGGCTATGCACGTACGCCTGAAATAGGCCTACGTTTAACAAGCTTAGCTTTTAAAAACTAAGCGGGTGATTAAATAGGCTAAAATCCAACATCTATATATCCATGAATAATCTGTTAAGATGCATCATTGCAGTCGCTGTTTCTGCTATACTGTTGCTGTGTGGTAAATTGGACGTTACAAACTCAACATGGTGTATTTTGTGGTCAAATTGATCTCTAGCCGAGGAACGACTCCCTCGCCCCCTTTAACCCTGGAGCCGGTGAGGAGGGTAGGAGAGGGAGGCAGGTAAAAATTGCACCACGGCTGAATGATGAGTTAAAAGGCTTAAAAGCTCGCGCGAAATTTGATCAGGGAGAATCGTCACCCAACTCTCATTATTTATAAGTGCTTTGATTGAATTAGGGGGCGCAGAGATGGAAGAGAGGAAAGCGACCGTGAGAGAAGTGAGTGGGGATAGAGGAGAGCACGGAAAGGGAGACAGGGAGACTTCTTCGGTAATGGAGGGCGCGGTATTAAAGTCTAATTAGAGATGCGCGAGGGAATCGATGATGGAGGAGGTTGGGCGTGCGACGCGGGTCCCCCTCGCGACTGCAAGGGCCCCAATGCACTGATGAGTTATTGTCATGTAAAAAAAATCGCGAGCTTCGAGACCCACCGCCTGGCGGTATTAGACTATCCAAGTCCTTAGAGCGCTTACTTGTATGCTCTGGAGACCGGAGTGCAAGGTGTTGCGCGCGAAGGTCCTTTCATAAAACTAGCCTGAACTACCTTACCTCAGCACAGTCAAGAAGAGGCAGCAACACGAGCGCACCGTCAGTGGACCCTCTGCTTTTACATCACTTGTGTGCATAAAGAAGTTGTTTTTCACGCAACAGCATCTCCAAGCAGCATTTTCATTTCACCGCGTGATTTCCAATGTATAAGATGGAATATTCTTACCTGAACTCATCTGCTTACGAGTCTTGCATGGCTGGAATGGACACTTCCAGTCTCGCATCAGCTTATGCAGACTTCAGTTCCTGCAGCCAAGCCAGTGGATTTCAATATAACCCCATCCGGACTACCTTCGGGCCAACGGCCGGATGTCCCTCACTGACACCCGGCACCTGCAGCCTAGGCCCCCTACGAGACCACCAAAGCAGCGCGTACTCTGCAGGTAATAAGAGGTTCTGCTGACTGTGACACAGCCGACAAATGCTGTTGGTTATATAGTACAGGGGACTTTATTGCATTTGGAAATGGAATTGTGTTTAGTATTTACCGAAACGAAATTTGCTTAAACAAATGAAAGTATTTATCGCGTTAGAAGCGATTGCAGGCGCGCGGTAATTGGGTTATGCGGTTACACTATCCCTGTCACACCCTCAACAGCCAACAAAATTACCTCAAACTGCCAAAATGATTGGCATAATTTATTTACTTTGCGATGAGACGTAAGCTTGGGAAATAATTCAATAAACGAAGACTAAAGTTGATTACGGAACTGTACTGAAGTCGCAAGATAAGGGCGACCAGATATTGCCAGACAAGTTTAGCTGTGTCGCTGAGAACTTATGTAGGCCTACCCATATCTTACCGAAGTAGCTCCAGAAGTAGACAGTATTTTACTTACTTCTACTTTGCATTAAATCTGCATTGTTCTATATTTTGCAATAATTGGTTTGGCGTTAGGTCTGTAGGCCTACAATAAAATAAGTTATCAGGATGTCATTACCCAGATTTACATTTTCAAACGACCCTTTTACTCTTCGCTGTTACGAAATGTTTTTCTTTTACAGTTCCATATAAGCTGTTCACGGACCATGGCGGTTTGAATGAGAAGCGGAAACAGAGGCGCATAAGAACCACCTTCACCAGCGCACAACTGAAAGAACTGGAGCGCGTTTTCGCTGAGACGCACTACCCAGACATCTATACACGCGAGGAACTTGCTCTTAAAATAGACCTGACTGAAGCGCGTGTGCAGGTAGCCTATCACCATATTTTATCCAAGTCAACGTCCATCTAGGTCTAATGTTAATAAATATTTTAAATTGACGGATCTCTTCCGCCACTTTAACGCAAATGTCTAAAAACAATTATGAATTTGTATTAGGCAATTATTATTATTATTATTAGGCAATTATTATTATTATTATTATTATTATTATTATTATTATTATTATTACTACTACTACTATTGTTATTAAATACTACTAGTAATTGGCTATCAGTTACTGCTGCTACTACTACCACCACTAATAATAATAATAATAATAATACTATCTACAATGTTAAGTTTCATTCATTTCCCCCAGGTTTGGTTCCAAAACAGGCGTGCAAAATTTCGCAAGCAAGAGCGCGCAGTTGCTGCTGTATCTGCCGCAAAAAACGGATCCTCTGGAAAGAAACCAGACTCACGCGAGGAAGACAACAAAGAATCTAAAGTCACCGATCCGGATAGCACAGGAGGGCCTGGGTCAAACCCAAATCCAACTTCCACCTGTGGTGGACTCAGCCCTTCCCCGGGGGTAGCAACAGGCACCGGACATATGGAGTCTGTCAAGACGTCGCCAAGTGGAAACCTCGTAGGCACCACGTCCAGTCCTGGATGGGCGTCGCCTGCAAGTGGAATCTCAAATTTGCCGGACTCTCTGGGTGGACCGTTCGCCAACGTTCTCTCTTCCTTGCAAAGACAAAACGGCAACAAGGCAGGAATGGTAAAGATGTTCTGATGATACCACATTTGACCTGTGGAGAGCGTCCAGGAGAAAACACTTGAGGTAACACACATTTCATGCGAAACGAAGAACATCTACAAGGATTTGCGGATCATTTACTTTACGCATGGACAGATGTGTTTATTAGTAATTTTCTAGAGACGATAGGCTATAGATCTCTCGGGCGCACACAATGTGTGTGTGCTGAACATGAAGTTCCCAGCACTTTTCTTTTGAGGGTAAAGTATACCCTGCAGTATTCTCCATGTGTCGCCTTAGCTGTTGTGCCTAATGTGAGATAGAACTGTTTTTAACTAGTCAGATTTTGAGCTGTGTCCATTTTTACTGCAAGACTGATACACCCAAGCCGTATAATGTATTTCAAATGGGCTTCAATATTGTGCTCGGATTTTTAAGTCTAGTATCTGGGCATGTTTACCAAAATGCAGTGCAACCTGCATATAAGCCTACCTACCCTCAACCCTATACAACTAATGTGTAGAAAGGGGTGATTGCGATTATGGGTTTTCAATATTAATCTACAGTTTAAAAGTATATTTATTTGTAATATTTATTTATTAATATGGTGTTTTATTTAAAGGTGAAATGATAGGACATGTTTTTTTATTGCGTTTTAGATATAGAATGAACATCAACAGACCTAAATCCAACTCGAGTGTTTAAAAAGAAAAGTGGACTATTTATATGTGCATAACAGTTTTGGTATAGCGTGCCCATGCCTTGCTAATAAAGCGATACATAGAACAATTCTGGCAGCGAGGTGATTGTTTTGTATTGTGAATACCATAGTATCCATTATTTCACATACCAAATACAATGTTTATTACATAAAGTACCACCACATCGGTCGTTTTTCAGCACCAAGGACAGATCCAGACGCGTCAAAATGAGATTTCTAATTCGGGTGCACACTCATGCAAACACACCAATTACACACAATGGTCAATAAGTGCATTTACAATGTTTTATTGTACAAACATACACTTGCTATAAAAGCCATTGCATAGCAGTTCCTTCTAATTCGTTTCAGTTTAGATTTTTTTTTAATCGATTACAATAAATACAGAGCTTAAACATATTACACGATTCTGCACCAGTCCACCTCCACTTTATTGCATTTTAATCCAGTTTAAATCGTTCCTTATCTAAATGCTTAACAAAGCAAAACGGAAACGGAAACAATACTGCATAAAAAGGGAAAAGCAATGACAGCAACGCTATTGAAATGGGACAAAGCTTTGCAGAAGTGCAACAGACGGTTTACATTGCGGTTAGATAGGACAGTCAATTACCAAAAATGGGAATAAACTAGTAACATAGTTAATATCATTCAAACCTTGCAGAAAGATGTCTATCTGTGCAGGGTCGCTTAAAGGATATGTTTCAAGTTTCACAAAAAATATTCACAGAAAACGCAGGAAAATGTAGACATGAGGTTTTGTGAAATTAGCTAATGTTCTATAATAACAGTTTCATAGAAGATTTACATTGTAGAAATCCATTGTGCTCTGTGCATTTGTCCTCCTAGAAAACCACATGCCTTAACAGAGATAATTAGTCGGAACTTAGAAAGAGTGTATTTCCAAGTAGGCTACGTACTCCATCGGTTGGTTTGGTTTGAATTGTTACTCTCTGATAGGCGATCGTGTTTGACATTCGGATTTAAGTTAGGCATCCACACCATCTCGTTGTATTTCACGTTACTGAGATGATCTTTGGGATTTTCATGGAATCTATGGAATCAAACTTCTCATAAATTGTGCAACCACCTTCGTTAATAAGGCACATACGTTGATGCAAAATCACCCCGTACAGTAAGAACGGAAAGCGAGAGCATTAGGTACACAAGGGGAAGCTAATGAACTGTTTGAATAAAATGTATTTCTAAACTTAAATAAGGATATATGATTTGCATCAACCATGCATTCGCATAAAGTTAAAAACATTACTCACAGTAAACCCAAGCAGTCAAACTAACTCGAAATAATGAATAATGAATAATAACTCATGAATATTTTTTTTCTAACTCAAAAATACAAAGTTAAGCAACTTAGCTGTTTTGAGTGTTACGTAATCATGATCTTTTGCAATAACATTAACATCATAAAACTGACTTACTTATTTTCAATTGTTTTTTTTAAATGTTTTTTTTCTAGTTGCACGGAAATATCAATACAATTTAGGGACTGTGTCTTCAGGTTGTGCTTTGACATGTATGCTTCATTCCCACCATAGGTAGGTCACAGTAACACTCACAGTCAACCTAAACAAAATATTTATGTAAATATAACTCAGACTCAATTGTGTAAGAGTGTAAGTCATTCTGAGGAATTTATTCTCATGATCCTTTGGTAAATATAGTTTGGTAAATATAGTTGTCAGGGTGTGCATTTGACAGTATTGGCTTCACTAAAATACTGATGCCACAATGGACATGGGTTTTGTCTTTATAGTGAACTTTGACATGTGCAGGTGGATAGATGCAGTTAAATGTTGTTGAATACTGGCAAATGTATGGTAGTAACCATTGTTGGAAGTGCCTTGAAAAATCTCAAGAGACCAACTTGATTCTTTACAGAATGATCCAGTGCTCTCATTGTTCACCCGATTAGTTAGTCAAGTAGCATCGATTAGCATAGCCTTGGCTGTCACACCGTTTCAGGCTTTATTGTCCACTGTGTTGCACATCTACGTCTCCCCTGCTGACGGCGAGTCAATGTACTATTATCTGCTACTGTTCATTATTCAGTTGTGGGAAATGCAAGATATGTTTGCAGAATGCTGCGTAGTTTTATGTACAGTGAAGTCACCTTAAATCTAAATACTTGAGTTACTGGTACTCAAATCACACATTTGATTAACCTTAAACTGATGTAGTAAATTAAACATTTTAAAGTTATTAGTTTACTCAAATAAATTAAGTTAGTTTGACTGTTCGGCTTTACAGTGCTGTGAGTAACAACGGGCAATACGCAAATACTTGAGAACTGTTCAATCAAAAACAATGCAGCAAAATGAAATGGGAAGGTTTTGCATGCACACAACCAACAATGGCGCAGTATGGGTACATGTTACATGCCTCTCGCCTGATAACATTGTTTTTTCGCCTCATACGTTGGTCATGTGTGCTCCATTTCTTACATCTCAAGCAAATGAAATTTCAATTAGCAAAAGGGAAAAAAACATGTACACAATCTAAAGAAAAAAAACACACCAGTTCAGAAGAAAAAAAAAGTAGACTCTACTTAAATCAATCAGAAGGTTAATTCATGCAAGAAAATACTTTGCAGCCACCAAGCTCGGCAGCTCAGCAACGTTGTGAATGATTAAGGCATCATACATGTTAAACTGCAGCGACACCAGACATGATCCTATTTAAAAAGCATAGATAGATAGGCTACTATAGACTTTCTGACAGGATTCTGTATACAGAGAGATAGTTACTATTTAAAGACGGTAAGGTGTGCTTCAGACCGACAGACTCTCACTTATGCCTCGGATAAAAAAATACTAATAATACTAATATATCAAGGTGCAAAGTGAGCATGTGATCTTAGGAGGCCTTTTTTGTATAGAAATTTCAATCAGGAGGAAATCTAGCTTTCCGACCATGTGACCCCACAGCCTTTAAAAACTACTTATATCGAAATATCCAGCGTTGTGTAACTCAGGTTAAATGACTATTTATCTTATTGACGTCCTACAGTGCACTTATTATTGTGTTATGTAGGTCAAGCAGAGTGTAGGAGGGGGAAGTTATTTTACAAGTACAAAAATAAAGAGATGTTATCGTATCTGAAAACTGAGTAGACTTGATGTAAAGAAAGAGAGAAACGTGTAACGTGGGGGAGCTTTAAACCCTCCTTATCAGTATATCAGTTAATCTGAGATGTTGTGTTAAAATTACTCCGCTCATTGCAGGTTGCTTCAGTGGAGATTGTCAGAGACTCTGTTCTGTTCTGTTCTGTGTTGGTGTGTCTACGGGTGTCATTCAGGTCCACTGCAGCTCACAGCGTGGTAGGCTGACCAGCAGCTGGGGGGGGCACAAAGACAACACTTACGGTTTAGTGTCCTGTTTTGTTAATGTATTATATCGCATGTGCGCCTACTTGCGTGTGTGTTGGATTGCTCACCACGTGATTTGATGTAGCACTCTTGGCAATTGAGGAGGCCATTACGAATCCTGACGTCTGTCCCCGTGCTGGTGTCGCCTAGAAGCCCTTTACACATTCCACACTGTAGGAAACAAACACATGGAGCGTAAACGGGCTGCGCAGACTCTTTGGCATCAACAAAACAAGCATCCGGTCCAATATGCGGCCCCTTTCTCTAACATACCTTGAAGCACTGTATGTGAAAGTACAGTCCCAGCGTCTCGATAATCATGGCCGCGCCCTTCCCCAGGGGCTGAGCACAGCTTGAACACAGCTTCTTTCCACTCACAGATCTGCAGGCCATGACAACAAAAACAATAACAACAAAAACAATAGCAACAAAAACAATAACAACAAAAGCAAACGTTGAAATGTATGCAGTGGAAATGGATCATCAAGTACACAGACAACACCCCTTTGCAGGTGCCCATGTTCTGGTTCTGGAATGTTTTTCTCCGGAACTCTTCGTGACACACACACATCACTGAGCCGCCAAAATGCTCTTCAGCATGACCAACAGACCAACCTCCACCATGACAGGGTTCAGACCAGGCACTGCTACCTGTATGGTAGTGTAGTCATGTCACTGGAAGTGGGTGTTCTGTCTTTGCAGTTCTATATCTACCAACCTGTATGAGTGATGAGCTTTATCTGTCTCCTTAGTGCTTATGTGCGTGTGTGTGTGTGTGTGTGTGTGTGTGTGTGTGTGTGTGTGTGTGTGTGTGTGTGTGTGTGTGTGTGTGTGTGTGTGAGTGTGTGTGTGTGTGTGTGTGTGTGTGTGTGTGTGTGTGAGTGTGTGTGTGTGTGCGCGAGTGTGTGTGTGTGTGCGCATGTGGTTGCGCATGTGTGTGTGTGCCATACCTGCTTGGGGAGGGTGGTTGGGTGTCGGGTGATGTTGGAGATGGTGTGGATGACCCTAAAACGTTCTCATAGGACCCTGACCTGGAGGCGACAAGCCAGTGCAACATTCAACAGCAGCCCACAATTATACACACTCAAACACAGCCATCATCACAGCCCACACACACTCAAACACAGCCATCATCACAGCCTCAGCAGACACAATCTCTGGGCAAGCATACGTGAATGTGTGTACGGTATTCATCACTCATAAAGTCCATACACACACATGCTTTTACAATGCAAAACTGGAAAAATATTTGTTTTCAACAAAAAATAGGCTAGTGGATGCAATTGGTTACCTCATTTTGCTATGCAATGCTATCACAATTTATCAATACATACGTTATTCAAACGACATGCATGTGTACACACACACGCACGCGCACACACGCGCACACACACCTTCTCATCGCGGCAGGGTAGTTTTGTGGAGGACTGAAGTTGCGGTCCAGAGAGGAAGTCTTCTTCCATTCGTCACTCTGCGGCTTCCTGTCCGCGGGCGAGCTTCTCCATGAGCCATCTGTTTGGACACACCGGACGGTAAATGCATCTTCGTCTCCAGGCACACATGAATGAAGGACACCACAGTGGTATTATATTGGTATATAAGAATGTGTGTATATGAGGATATTGAGTGTGCTTATAACAGATTGTGTCTTGTGTTTGCATATCTACTTTTATTATTATTATTTCTTGAATTTCCCCTTGGGGATCAATAAAGTATCTATCTATCTATCTATCTATCTATCTATCTATCTATCTATCTATCTATTATTATTACTAATATTATTAGTGCATTTAGCTGACGCCTTCATCCAAAGTGACCAATTGCAGACACATGTGTATGTATATGTGCATAAGTCTAATCAAATCACCCTGTATGAACTGCAGCTGTGGGGTGGCTGACTCGCTGTTGTCAATAGGAGAGGGGACCTTCCCATTCTGTTGCACTGGTGTAGGTGACCCTGTCAGAGCTGGGCTATGGAGGGTAGGACTGTGAAAAAAGAACAATATGAGAGAGATATCACATATAGTATCAGTCTTTTACTTTCTGGAATATGTCCTTATACTTAAACTTCCAAAGTCAAGCAGCACATATGATTACACCAGTAAGATCCAGTCTACACATTACATTCTAAAATAATTATTATACACTTACATATTATATATATATATTTTATTTATTAATGTATTGGACAAGACTGGCATTCAATTAGTGGCGATATCTCAGGACATCCCTACTCATGCTCTTCACTGCTAGTGATCACATTTGCATGGAATTATCCAATGGGAATGTTCCATTCGTTCAAAGGGAGAGAACAGTGATTTCATAACATCACACTTGACAGTTACTGAGTGACAAAATGGAGTAAATGGATCAAATGGAGTGACTGTTCAGTTTAGCATGTGATGTCTAGACAAGCAAGTATAGGTCTACAAATGACTGCATAGTCTCTCTCACTGAGCTTGGTTAACGAGTGGTATGTTTTATTGCTTGTAAACAGGACACCCCAAGACTGAGATTGGAACTATTATTTGGGCAGAGGATGAATGAACAAAAAAAAGACAACAAATTATAGAAACACAATTTGATGTCTTTAAACTTGATTAGTTGGTAGTAGAACTGCCAAACTGTCGAATCACAGTTGTGGTGATACCCATAACCAATGGCACTCTTACTTGTGCCATATTGCTTAAAGAGTTCTAACACAAATAAAGAAGGGTGTTTAAATAACACACACACACACACACACACACACACACACACACACACACACACACACACACACACACACACACACACACACACACACACACACACACACACACTTAGTCACTGTCAAATATTAACCTATTAAAACCTACTTAGTATGGATGACTACATCCACGACCTGTATGTGTGGTTTGTCTTGCTACTGACCCCTGTGTGGTTTGTCTTGCTACTGACCCCTGTGTGATTTGTCTTGCTACTGACCTCTGTGTGTGTGGTTTGTCTTGCTACTGACCTCTGTGTGTGTGGTTTTGTCTTGCTACTGACCTCTGTGTGTGTGGTTTTGTCTTGCTACTGACCTCTGTGTGTGTGCCACTCCATTGTGAGTGCTTGTGTGTCCTCCGCTTTCTGTCTGCTTGTCTTGGGTCAGTTTCCTGTCCAGCTCCGACAGTGACAGGACGATGCTGTCCTGCGTGCGTTGCGGGGAGGACACTGGACTGGTCAACCCTCCGCTGCCAGAACGAGATGTCAACGGGGTCATAGTCTCCTCAAGGATGCGTCTCTCCTGTTGGGAAAGGAAGTAGGTGGGGGAAAATGACAAACAGAAATGTCCAACAACCATGTCAAAACAAACTCAATTTTTGAAAGTAAGGGTGACAGACAGAAACCAAACAGTGCATATATGGAGAGGGCAAGCAGAGACTATGACTGTGAGGGGATGCTAGACAAATAGCTCCTGTCATAGACTTGTCATTCTATTCACTACTAAAGGGCCATTTGGAAAATTAAAAAACAGAGTATATGCATCAGTTACACAAAGGTTCCTCTTAATGGCAAAACTGATTCAGCTTCAACTAAACACGTTGGTCTAACTCTGCTTTGCTGAATACCGTGTTTGTGCATCATTGGAGACATTTGAACTAGGCCAACTGGGAAAAAAACCCTTCCCTCCCCCAGGGGGTACTGGAACTGTGCTGGGACCAGCGACCACAGCACTGCTGCTGCTAATAATAATAATAATAATAATAATAATAATAATAATAATAATAATAATAATAATAATAATACATTTTATTTAAAGAACAATTCTAGATCAAAGTCATGTTACATACCAATTAAAATAGGTTAAAATAATCATAGAAAAAAGGATATGTACATAAACACAGCATTAGAAAAAGATATATTACACAATACACAAAACCCACAGCATTAATCAACAGATATTGGTTGGTGGTGCAGTCTTGAGTGTGTTTGGGGAGGGAGTGGCAGAGGGAAGGGGCAGCAATGGGGGACAGAGAGGCCTTCTCTTCCTTTCTCTTCTCACCTCCTCATGGTGCCTCCTCTCCTCCTCCTCCACCTCCCGCTGGGCTCTCTCCCACTCCTGCTTCAGCTTCTCCTGCTCACGCTGGTACTTCTCCTGCAACCGTACACACACACACACACACACACACACACACACACACACAGGCCGTCAGGCAGGGAGGGGTCAGAGAGAGAAACAGAGAGAGAGAGAGAGCGAGCATATATGAGGGAGAGAGGGAGAGAAAGAGAGACAGACAGACAGACAGACAGACAGACAGAGAGAGAGAGAGAGAGAGAGAGAGAGAAACAGAGAGAGAGAGAGAGCGAGCATATATGAGGGAGAGAGGGAGAGAAAGAGAGACAGACAGACAGACAGACAGACAGACAGACAGAGAGAGAGAGAGAGAGAGAGAGAGAGAGAGAGAGAAACAGAAACAGTATGCATATAAGAGAGAGAAGCATCTGGGGAAAGCATAGGGACATGAGGTGAGGCAGGCCACAAGGAGGCACCAAAGTCCAGACAGCACACAGGCGGAGGACAGACACACAGGCAGGCCCCTCATAAGCACACACTGACCACCACAAACATAGATCACAAGCTGGTCAGCTTCAGCACTGGAATGGCTACACCAAACCACTGTGCCTAGAATCATGCTATATAATCACAGCTATGACAGACTAATGGAATGGGCATATAGCTCTACTGTGTTTTCTATCCCCATAGCATGACACACTGCAGAACAGGTCTTAGTGGACAGGCCTCTGATGTGCCTCTCATGATATGACACAAGCAGCTGACCATGGTGAATATGTAGCAGGTAACGGTGCCTATAGTGTGTTTGTGCACCTGTGCTGAGACAATGGGCCTGTAGCTCACTAATATACCTTCAGCAAGCGCTCCTGCTCTTGTTGCCATCTTTCTTGACGTTTGCGCTCCTCATTGGGATCCCATGTCCAATGGTCAACCCTCTTAGCCAGATTCAAGATAGGGGTCTCAATCTGACATACATACCACACATAACCACACACACAAAGATACAAGAGGAGGCAAACACACACACACACACACACACACACACACACACACACACAAACACACACACACACAAACACACCAACCCTCCCACCCACACCCACAAACACACACATACATACACAAGGAAAAAGAGGAAAGGAAATTGATAGAACAGGTTGTTTGTGACAAAAGTACTTGGACTCCAGAGGAAATAGAAGGGTAAGGATTTGTTCAAGAACAACAGTGAGAATGCAGACAGACTGCAGGTGTAAGGGAACAGAAATGAACAGAAAAGAGACTTGAGGTGGTGCTATGGAGAAGAACGAAGGATGTATACAGGAGTACTTACACACTCCATGGGGTTCTCAAGGCCCTCTGGAAAAAACCCAAAACAAAACACAAATCAGTCAGCAGAGTTGACCTTTCCTCTCTCTGTTTCTATATCTCGTCCACACACAGGCACACGGATATTACTCAAACACAGCCCTCTTATATGGCTACGGCAGCCTCCTAGCACTAGACAACCAATGACATTGAGAGGGATATAAATGAAAGAGAGCGACAGAGACAAACATGGAGTGAGAGAAGAAGGGAGGGAGGGAAAGAGAGGGAGAGACAGAGGGAGAGACAGAAAGAGAGAGATTGTGAGAGAGAGAGAGAGAGGGAGAGAGCGAGGAAGCACGCAAGAGAAAAAGAGAGAGAGAAAGATATTTCACATTCAAAAACGGATTCATTATGTACAATACCATAAACTATACACGAGAGACAACTAGACAAAAGCAACAGAGAATGCCGTCAAGAGGACGCAAATGGGACAGAGATCTAAATGAGTGCTTCCACAAATCCATTCCACAAGGCCATTTCTGTATATGGCATGACTACGGAAACCTGTTGAGGTCAAAATGTTCAAAATATATCACGAATGGGACCAAATGGAGGTTTGCACTACTGTACATGTCATGACCTCAGCAGGTTTAGGTAGCCAGCAGATTTGGGCTTTAAGTCCACAGCAATGAGAAGAGTCGAAGCAGGAACACCAAGAACAGAGACAGAGGAGTGGCTAGACAAGGGGCGCGGCAACGACACGGGCCACCTTGTACAGAAGCAGTACATAGAGGTGGGGAACGGGATTGGTTGGTTTCCTATCTTGGCCAATCACATTGCAGCTTTACCTGGCGTCGCGAAGAACTCCCAGCGCAACCTAGAGCTACCAGACGAGTGTGATGAATCTACACATCAACCACAGCACCCCCCAGTGGCCCCCCATCAAAGCACACCCCCCCAAATACACACACAGGGGAAGAGTGATAGAGGAACAGACAGACAGAGAGGAAGGAAGGAAGAAAGAAAGTAAAAGATCTATGAGCAAGAGATCGACAGAAATAAAAAAACAGAAACCTAACAGCAAAAATAAAAAAGAATTCATTTTGTTGCATAACTACAGCATCGACTGATGTTTCTCCAGTGCTGAGCTGGTTGCCTTACGTTACGAGTGGTGAGAGGTGCATTGTGGGTAATGTAGTTTTAATACCTGGCAATGTGGTGGAAGATGAGGTCAGGGTGCTGGTCTGTGCTGAATCAGTTCTGCTGTACTCGGAGGAGGAAACTGACAGGTCCTCAGGGGACTGAGCAGAACTCACAGAGCTGTTCATCTGTAGACACACATCAGCATATCAGTCACAAACTGTAGGCTTTACACCTCACTATACTGTATATCGGTCCATGAATCAGACAGAGAACAGGACAACCAAAACAGATATCGATGACTACACCTCAATTGCTGGTAAATAGCAAATTAATGGTTTGACCCACCCATGTTCTAGTGGTTGCATCTGCTTCATCGATGACCTGTGTCTGTGTGAGTTCTGTCACGATGGTCGTTTTGACAACACAATTCCGCTTCCCTCCAGCAGCGAGGTCCTTCTGTTCGGACACTGCAACAACAACATTCAACCCTTATACCAACACACAGTACTTCTGAATCGCTTTACTGGACAGCAACCTCTGATGGTTTGTCTTGGAAAAAACATCTGGAATAAATTCCATACAATTATAGGAGGTCCCATAAGACCATTATTCAAGGGCCATTTAAAAACAAAGCATGATTCAATATGCTACTGAGCATCTGCCATTCTAGCAATGTCCACTAGATGGCACTCCATAACAGGGCTGCGATGAGTCTGCCAGTGCGAGGCTGAGCAGAAACATCTAGAAGGCTCCACAGAGTGGGAGCGGAGCGGTGCTCACCTCTAAGTGGAGACTGGGTGACGTCAGCAGATGCCTGCTCTCCACCTCGGCTCGTCTCCTGAGATGAAGGAGATGTGGGAGCCGCCCGCTCCTCCTCCTCCTCCTCCTCCTCCTCCCCCTTGGTGGTGTCCCTCTGCGGGGATCTGGGCTGACGTTCCTCCTGGGGGGGTTTGGTGCACGTCTGGGGAGACATGGGGGGCGCGGCGGCTCCTCCCTGTGTGGTCCCAGCCGCGTCCTGATTGGCTGAGGGTGTAGGAGGCAGCGGAGGCGGTGGAGAGCTCAGCCTGGTGATCTCCTTTTTATCTTCGTTGATTTCTCCATTGATGCGTATCAGCCCATCAGCCTACAGGGATGCACCGCCGACACAAACACACAAACACACACACACACACACACACACACACACACACACACACACAAATAAGGACATGGATTTGTGCAATGAAGTTGTAATGATTTAGGAGGACAATTTAGATAGCTTTACCATCAATTGTTTCAGGTTCTACACCACTGAAACAAGTCAGGCCTTACCTTGACTGGCTTGTGTCCACTCTGGTTGGGCCTTGGCTGGCTGTAAGGCTTGGGCGTGAACAGAGGCACGGGCTTGGACAGAGCGGGAGGGGTGCGGGTGGGCGACTGCTCCGGGGACAGGGTCCGGCTCTGGGGCTGAAAGGGAGGGCTCATCGTCCGTGTCTGCTGTTGCGAGGGCACTTTAGGTTTGGGGGCGTCTTCCACGGCAGCCTTCGTGCCGGGAGTGAATTTGGCTGGAGAGGGAGGTGGCTGAGGCTGCTTGGGCTGGCTAGCGGCTGGGGGCGACCGTGGCTGGGGTGGGGTGGCCGGCTGGGGTGGGGTGGCGGTGGCGGCGTGGTGGCGGTGGCGTGGTGGCGGTAAGGCCCGGTAAACGGGCCGAGGGAGCCGTGGTGGTTGCGTGGTGGTTGGTGTCGGGCCGGGAGCCATTAATTGAGTTGCCGTGTGGTGCATTAATGGTTGCCGTGGTGGTTGCCGTG
Source organism: Alosa alosa (assembly GCF_017589495.1). Taxonomy (NCBI): domain Eukaryota; kingdom Metazoa; phylum Chordata; class Actinopteri; order Clupeiformes; family Clupeidae; genus Alosa; species Alosa alosa. The sequence goes on from NC_063189.1 coordinate 36,517,106, forward strand.
GTGGTTGCCGTGGTGGTTGCCGTGGTGGTTGCCGTGGTGGTTGCCGTGGTGGTTGCCGTGGTGGTTGCCGTGGTGGTTGCCGTGGTGGTTGCCGTGGTGGTTGCCGTGGTGGTTGCCGTGGTGGTTGCCGTGGTGGTTGCCGTGGTGGTTGCCGTGGTGGTTGCCGTGGTGGTTGCCGTGGTGGTTGCCGGGAGGGGTGCGGTATGCATCAGTCTGGGACAGGGTCCGCTCTGGGCTGGGAAAGGGAGGGCTCATCGCCCCGTGTTCGCTGCTGCGCAGGGCACTTTAGGTTTGGGGGCCTTCTTCCACGGCAGCCTCGTGCCGGGAGAGTGAATTTGGCTGAGAGGGAGGTGGCTGAGGCTGCTTGGGCTGGCTAGCGGCGGCGGTGGCGGTGGGCGTGATGGTGGTGTCGGAGGCGGGAGCCGTGGTGGTTGCCGTGGTGGTTGCCGTGGTGGTTGTGGCAGTGGAGGGGAGCTGGGGGGCTTCTTTCTCGGGCGGCTGCGGGATCTGCAGACGCTCCAGGATGGCGTCACTGATGGTGAAGCGCAGGGCGTAGCGCTGCAGCACGGCCGCTTTCTCCTCAGGGGTGCGGGCCCTGTCGTAGGCCTCGTGCAGCTCCTGCTCACGACGCTCCCTAGAGCGCAACATAGAGAACACAGAGAGGAGAGAGAGACAGTGAGACACGGATGACCACCACGGATGACCACCACGGATGCTCCTCATGCTCCACAGTGCAGGACACACACAGAGTGCATCTGCCCCAAATGGGAAAGAAGGTGCTCATGTGTTTTTTTACTAATGTTGTATGTTTTATGTTAAAGTGTACGTTGTAGATTATACTGTACTCGTCATTGTTGTATGTTTTATGATTTATGTTGCACACTATACTTTACTTGTCACTGTCTTGTTGCTGTCCTGTTACTGTATGTTGTCCATGGTAGCAAACTAATTCACCTTTGAGGATGAATAATAAAGTTAATCTATCTATCTTTGATTATGGCGAGGTAATGTGCACAAACAATAATTTCTCACTTCTCTTCCACAATCTCCTTGTAGGTCTTGATACTCTTCCTCCGAAGTGCAGATGCTTGCTCCTCCTTCATCATCTTCTCCATCATCTTCCTCTCGTTCTCCTTCTTGATGAGGTCCTGAGATGCACTTCGCCTCCGGTTCTTCCAACGGGCCAGGTCCTGGTCAGGGCAGAGGTCATTCATAAGTCACCATAAGGCCTCCAAGGCAGAGGATAAGTGAGTGTGTCTCATAAGGATAAAAGAAAATGTTTTACTCCTAAGCACTTAAACATGTTGAAATCGCTCAAGCCATCTCAATTACTCAATTTGTTCCCCTCAACTCACCCTTTTTGAGGGGCCTTGTCATGAGACAGACACAAGTCAGACACCATCACAGCCATACTGTGTCAAACACAGTTAGTTGCAAATGAATAAACCTTTTTTAAGTATATTTGTTGGGCTTTTTGCCATTATTTGGATGGGACAGTGACAGGAAGCAAGTGGGAGAACATGGCATTGGGCTCTGTAGCCAGCTGTGCCACAGCTCTCCCCATGAACAAACCGTTCTAACCAAGTGGATGTTGTGAACTCAGTTCTAAGGGCCGGGGTCACGTTAGGCTAAAGGACGCAGCTGGAAGCGCTCCGTCTGTCTGTCCGGCGGCTCGGCAGACCCCTTCCCCTGGCCCCGTGACTCACATCCTGCCACTGGTCGTCCTCCTTGTTGTACTGGTTGTGCAGGTCCTCGTGGCGCGACTGGCTGTGCGGCTGCAGGATGGCCTCCTCCTCACAGCGCATGTCAAACATGCTCATGCTCCTACAAACAGCAAAACAGGAAACAGGAAGTGGTCACAGGAAGACATATTACTCTCCAATTGGGAAAAAATAACTCAACAGTGATACAAAAACATCACTGCTGCAATCAAGTTGATTGTTCAGAAAGGTAAAGTGCTGGTCATTTCTGGAAGCTCAGCTTGCATGCACAACAGTGGTCTCACTGAGATAAACAGAAGTGCCCAGCATTGTTTCAGAAGATTACGTGGAAAAAAAGAGGTTAACACACACGACCATTCCTGAGGGCACAGTATGAATGGTGAGTGTTAGGCTGTGAATGAACATAACTAGGGTTAAAATTGTTCAAACAAATTCTGGCTGAAAGACAAACAAACTGGAAGCATGCAAAAAAAAAAACAAAGATGCGTATTTCCTGATGAGGCAGTCCTGCATGCTGTGATGGGCTTTTCTAAATCACAGGCCAAAGGCTGAATAAGTATCATTGCCACAATCAAAACAATACACAATTAATATCTATCACTCTCACTGGAGAGCTGTGACCACTGATATGGACACTGGGAGGACATAGACATGAGAAAGTGTCTTTCAGTAGATTCTGCTCTGAGTTTTTAACATAGAACGCAAACATTATGGGTCATAAGAGATTGCTGTGTAACTACACCAATCCCACCACACTATTTCAGCATAGCAGCGGTGGCCCTGACCCTCACTCTGTGGTTTTGGACACAGCCAAAGTGCAGTTCAGATGGACCCAAAGTCAACAATGGCCCGGTTACAAAAACCCAGTAGGTTGATCGTGGGTGAGTCCACCACAGGCCCAAGACAAACAGCTGGCTATATGAGTTCTGTAATGAGAACCAGGGAAGGGCAAAGAACAACAGGGAGATGGAGAGCCTTAACATGGGCTGTTCTTTTCCTGTGCCAACCCTGCTACTGGATAAGATGGGGTACACAAAAACAGAGTCCACTAAGGACAGAGAGAAAGAAAGAGAGAGAGAGAGAGAGAGAGAGAGTGCTGAGAGATGATCTCTTTGAGCAGTCGGTTTTCACTCTGGCAGAAGGACATGCATTGTGTGTTACTGGTTTTTAGTTGTTATGAAAGAGAGACACTTTCACACACGGCAAACATAATTTCACTGCAGCAGTCATAAGTGGACCAGAGAACATGCGTGTGTGTGTGTGTGTGTGTGTGTGTGTGTGTGTGTGTGTGTGTGTGTGATTATGTCATGAGGTAGACATGCATTTATGGGTAAGCAGTAGAGTAGATGTCCGTCACATGGGTGGAGCTGTATGGGAGGGTCAGTGAGTGTCCAGAGAATGAAGACCGTAGTACAGGTGCAGACACTATCTGTGTGATGACAGGAGTGTGTGTGTGTGTGTGTGTGTGTGTGTGTGTGTGTGTGTGTGTGTGTGTGTGTGGGGGGCAGTGTGCTGCTGCAACACTGCGTGTCTTTAGACATGCAGTGGCTTAGTCCAACAGAAGACAAACTCAGGCGGAGGGAAGGAGACGGAACGTTCCGGAAGAAAAGACTTACTCTGGCTCATCAGCTGCACTAGCAGCTCTGTGGCTGAATCTAAAAACATCAAAAACATAGACAGAAAATCGTCAATAAACAAACAAACAAACAAACAAACATAAATAGGAAAGAAAAGACAAATTGAGACAAAAATAGAGAGAAGTAGTGAGTATTGGACAAAAGATCTGTTTATGTACATGAAACGTTCCTTGAGTCAGATGGGAAAGCATGCACTGTATACCAAAATGACTGCACTGTTATTCTCCACTTAAGAAAACAGGTTGGAGGTGAACTCAAGGTCTGCATGCTTTCTTTCATGACCCTGCTGCCTTTATATATACGAGGACTTTCATCACCGCTGGTAAAGCAATCACATGGGAGGTTTTAAAGATGAGAAAAGCCTCTTTGGATCAGTGCATGCTCTGCGTATTTCACATAACGTGCTAACAGAGAGGAAATACTTTCAGGGGGTTAGACACATGCTAAAGACTGTGCGAAAAATACATCTGACATCATGTTCCACAGAATGACTTACATTATCATAAGGATACATATAATTTTACCATGCAAATATTTTCCATTAGTTTTGTAACAGCACACATGTCAGCTTATGTTAGCTAAACAGTTAAAGTGTGCCCATCACTGTAAGCAATCCATAAAGACCTAATTTCACTCCATTCTCTAATCTCATGCAATAGCCTGCCACTCATCTAGGCTCAGATAGTGAGCATTAGACACGAGGAGGCCATGTTAGCACGGGACTCTCAGAGCCACCTAGGCGGGGACAGATTAAAACACACTCGGGTCGATAGACTAACGTCAGACTAAAGACACTGAAATGGCCGCCCCTGACTCTGCAGGGAGTCGGATGGCGGAGAAGGAGGGAGTCGGGAGGGCGTCTCACATTGGGGGTAGGTCATCGTCCTCCAGCCAGGAGGGTCGTCTTTGGGGGGCAGTGTTGCCCTGCTGGGGTGCAGGGCCGGGGGCAGTTGGGGCACTTTTAGGCTCGTCTGCCCCAGCTGCTTCCCACAGAGGTCCCAAAGCCTCTGCAGAGCCCGCCTCCTCCCTGTCCGTCATCTGAGGGCACTTCCTGGCAACATCTCTGGCGGGAGAGGCCACAGCGCTTAAGCTGAAGCCGAGAGAGTTACCATGGTTACAAAAAGCGAGGGGAAGGAGGATGTGGGGGTTGTGATGAGTGGGTAAAGGCAGTGGTCAACGGAAGACATGTGTTCACAATGCACAGATAAACATCAGAATGGACACATAGCAGAGCCATCAGCAACACAGTGACAAGGCAAATCCCGATAAGCAAGGTGAAAAAAGTGTTATCTGGCAAAGACATCAAACATAAGTGCACATCACCACAAGGCACAGTTGTGTATGGGAACACAGTGAATGGCTTGTGTTCTAAGTGTGTGTGTGATGGTAGAAAAGAATACATGTCAGTCGTCCAGATCTCATTAGTAGGCTCTGGACAAAATAACACAGCAAGACACACAGGTTAGTCAGGAGTGCATTTGTGGCACACAGGCCACAGTGATTTATACACCGCACGGCACACTTTCAAATGCACGAGCCTCGTGCCTCTTCTGACCTGTCCTTGGGCTTCTCTCTCTCTTTGGACTTCAGCTGGGACTGGCCGAAACCAGCAGCAGGGGTGCCTTTATACCTGGCTGTGCCTGGAACAGGGAGAAAAGGTTGCCCTGTCCCCCCTACAGCCTTTTGGTATGATCCTGTCCTCCGTGCGAGCATGTCGTCCTTCTCCGGGTCTGGCAGTGGACCGTCATCGTCATATTCTTCGTCCCAGTCGTCGCCACGCGCTCTGTCCACGCTGCCCTGTCTGTGGGCAGCTGCGCCAACAGATGAGGCGGCATAAAGGTCCTTTTGCATCTCCGTGGTGACCGGTGGTGAAGACACCTTGGGCTCTTGTTTCTGAGTCTCTGTTCTGTTAGGGAGGCATCATGTTTACATTCCAGGAGGAACATACACACAGACGGCGGTGAACTCTCTCTCACTCACACACACACACACACACACACTGCAAAGGCTCAAACGTCATGCCAAGACACTATCTATACAGAAAGCAGTTTATCCAGTTTATCCAAAATAAATTCTAGCACTTTCCCATGCACACAGTTTGGAGTCATTTGCCTTCATTTCCCTCCACACACAGCACACGGGAGCCGGCATTTGTTATGCAAAACAGGATCAAAGGACCAAAGCTGTTTTCCTTCCTGTGGCACACCCCACCAAAACATGTTCAGCCTGAGGGCCAGGGTTAGCTCACACCAGCACCACTACCACATGTGTTAGTTGGAGACCGGCACAGCATCAGTCCATCTGGCATTCACAAACAACACCAACAACAACACCAACAACAACAACAACAACAACAAAGGCTTGTTCCGTCCCACCTCTGTCCTATCCAGTTCCTGGCAGTCTTAATGTTCCACTCTGAGTACTCCGTCACTGCCTCCGTCCAGGGGCGGTTCCCCGCCGTGCCCACCACCCTGCGTTGGGCGTGTCCGTTCTGGGTGCTCTCTCTCGGTGGCTGGGCCTTGGAGCCGCCTGGCATGGGGAGGAAGCGGTTGTGGGCCTGGACGCTGGACTTCTGATGCGCGGCCGTTCTGCGGGCCAACATGTCGTCCTTCCTCACGTCAGGCTGTCTCTCCTCCTCTTCCTCTTGTCCCTCTTCTGGTTCCTCTGGGACCCTTCGGCCATACTGCGTCAGCAACTCGTCCAGCTCCTCATGTTCGGCCGAGGTCAAAGGTCGGCTGATGTCACGCACATGCACATGTGTGCTCGAGGCTGACGTGGGGGCACTGGGAATTTCAGGGCTACAAATAAAAGGCATCCAGGAACAGTGTAAAATGAAGAGAGTGAGACAATGTGAAATACAACAGAGGATAACAGAGCTATTGACACACTCCAGACAAACCCCCACACAGAGCACCACAATGCGCGCCCTCACAGTGGCCATCAATAGCCACAGGCACACGCTACTGAGTCAGTCACTAAGACAAACAGCCATCAATGAGCACTCCAACCAACACAAGTACACAGAGTTCCATCACGTCACTAGAATCAGCTGATGAAAAACCATCAAGGCAACATCTTTTTTGCAGGCACACTGTCACTGACTCGGGATCAGTTGCCTCATGCTTGATGAGTGTGATTTGGGGGCACAAGCAGAAGCAGCCAGAGGCTGCAGGGCAGTTAAAGAGACTAGCCGTCAGGTCAGTCCAGGGGTCGGGCCGCAGGGCAGTTAGAGACTAGCCGTCAGATCAGTCCAGGAGTCAGGCTGCAGGGCAGTCACGTGCGCCATCACAACAGGGCAGCATGAGAACTCATCTGCGTGCATACAGATGTGCACACACATCTCCATCTTCTCAAGCAGTGCATGTATGTATGACACCATACTGTAGGTGCTTCTCTGTATTGTAATTTTCAACTATCTCTGCATCTGTGTAAGTGTGTGTGTTTCTTAGCAGTAATAAACATTACCAGGTGAGTGTTTGAATGATAGAAAGAGTTAAATATACACTAAATGATCCTACAGTCTTTTGTACTACTGGGTAGCAGGCCGCACTAGCAGGACAGGGTCAAGCAGGGTTAGGCAACACGAGGCCATTCCCAGTCGCGCTCCGGCTAGCAGCGGGCTGTACCTGCCCAGCCTTTTTTGGAGCGGAGAGTTCGTTCCAATGGTTGGCATGGCGACGGGCACGGCGGAGAGGAGGCGTCGGAGTGTCTGTGACTCGTCTCTCTCGCCCTTCCCCCCTTCCTCCTCCTCCTCCTCGCCCCCCTGCCCTGGCCGAGCGATGCTCAGACGCTCCCAGCACCTCTGGTCCATCTCTGTCACTGGACCAAACGTCACGAAGCGCTGCTGGCGGCTGCCCGGCGAGCGACGGGTGCCACGGGTGCGGCGGCTGGCCAGGTCATCCTGGGCCGCTGTTGTCGTGGAGATGGCAGGAGGCTGGGAGATTTTCTCAATGCAGGCCTGACATATTGGCGGGGAGTCACTGCTGACATTGTACAGAGCGCGCACACACAGTCACACACACACACACACAACACACACACACGCACCACCACACACAAACACACACACCACCAGCACCCAGGTGCACAACACATCACCAAACTCATAGCCAAGACAAAAGAAATAATGAGGGATACAGACTGTTAGTCCAAGATAAAAATACTCGAACGAAGACAAACAGACCATGCACTCTACATACTGTAGGACACTGTCCCACTGCTTCCTTTCATAATGTATCCAGCACTGAACGGTATATTTAATGGTATATCTATTATGGTATACCTTTACAATGATTAATGCTATACAAATACCAAGAACTAGTATGCAAAAATCAGCTGTTTTCAGAGTTTGTTATTAGTTTATGACAGTCATCTGAGCAGAGGAAAGCATTGTCATTGAGGTGGGGGTGAGGTCTGACCAAAAGTGTAGACTTTTTCAGCTTTAAGCAGGTTAATCAGGCACGGTGCTGGAGGACACAGACGTAGCTGATGAGGGTTCATTAATTAAAGTGTCTCACTTGGACAGCACACAGCAGTGTCTTGTTAGAGAGGAAATAGCTGTTACTGAGGGAACCTGGGGCTACTGTGCAAATCTCCCCAGATCCTATTTGGTAACATCAGAGGTGAGACAATGACTGCACAAAAAAAAAAAAAAAGATCCAAGATCGCAGCCAAACTACGCAACAGGCTCATCCAGACACACAGGCAGACAAACAAACACGCACACACAAACAAAGAGCTTGATCTAAACCAAATGTCTTGCTGCCAAGGAACATCCAAGCCCCCACCCCCTTCTCTGTCTCCCTTTATCTGCAAATCTGTCAGCTGGCCAATAGTTGTCCCTCTGTCTGCACAAGTGTAAAACTGTGGAGCACTGGGCGAAAGCTAGACAAGCACAGAGCCTGAAGAATAGAGAATAACAGCCCTCTGTAAAGGCCAGGACTTCTTCAAATGAGGAGCTATGGCACCATCTGTTCACCCAGCATGTTTAAACACCAATCAAGAGACCTTCTGCTCTCATACAAAGACAGGCAGTATCAAGGTCCCTATCTGTTTTTGTTTCCGCTACTTCATATTTGGGTTCGTAATTCCACTATGCTCCCACATGCAAATCTTGTGTAGGATATATTGACTTCCCTAAGCACATTCAGTACAACACAGACATATGTAAGTACAGGGGCACTCGGTAGCTCATAAGTATTAATGGCACGGCAAATGGGTCATAACGGCCATCCCTCGCAAGGTCAGCACCTGTCCTCCGTGGTCATCTTTAGCCTCTGCCACTTCTCCATGTCTGCCTGAGTGATGGACGCCTGGACCAATGGGTTCACTGGCTCCCTATGAGGGCGGGGCCCACTCTGGGCCCGCCTCTTGGCCAGGTCATCCTTCTGCACGTTAGGCACCACCTCACTGTGATCCTCTTCATCCTCACCCTCACCCCTCTTCCTCTCCTCCTCCTCGTCCCCTTCCTCGCCCCTCTCCTTTCTCTGGGGGCTTAGGAAGGGGTTATCTTTTCGAGTTATGATGGCCACCTCAGGAGATTGTGGAGATTGCGGTTCACTCTCACTGTGTAACACATTAACAAGCAGTTCAGGATGGTGTGTGTGTTTCTGTGTTGCTAAGTGACAAGAGCGTTAAAATAGCGTCAATGCCCATGACCATGCAATTTAATTGTAAATGTCATACAGTGAAAATAGACATCAGGTGAGCAAGGTGATTAGACTAAATGCTCAAAACACACTGTAGGCCTCAACCTAATGACTTGATATCCTAAAAACAGTTCAAAATGTTTCGTTCTGGTGGTTTTCTCTCATATCAAAAGCACATGGCAGCACCTGGCTTCTGTGTTGAGTTTCAGCCTCTGCCACTTCTCCATGTCGGTCTGGCTCATGGAGGTCTGTAGCAGGGGCAGCAGAGGGTCCCTGTGTGCCTGCGGCCGGCTCTTAGCCCGCCGGCGGGCGAGGTCATCTATCTGTGGGTTGGCGATCACTGCCCTGTTCTCCCTCTCCTCACCCTCCTCCTCGTGGTCCCGCTCGACCCTTCTCAGAGAGCTCAGGAGGGGGTTGTCCGTGCGGGTTATGATGAACTCTTCAGCAGCAGACTCAGCCTCAGGCTCACTGAGCCACAAGGGGCAAGTGAGACACACCCGCACACGCACACACACACCCACACACAGATGCATACACAAACATACAGAAACACACACATATACAGACAGACACATACACACGCACACACACACACACACACACACACACACACACACACACACACACACACACACACACACACACAGAGGAAAACCCCCAGACGCACATGAACAGGAAGAGAACAGACCAAAGAGATCAAAACAGGCTCCAGGTGACGATATGAAGAGAGTCAAGATGCAGCACACGGTCTACACACACAGAAGCTCCAAAATAACACCAGGGCATAACAAGACACACACACACACACACACACACACACACACACACACACACACACACACACACACACATGGTCTACACACACAGAAGCTCCAAAATAACACCAGGGCATAACAAGACACACAAACACACACACACACACACACACACACACACACACACACATGGTCTACACACACAGAAGCTCCAAAATAACACCAGGGCATAACAAGACACACACACACACACACACACACACACACACACACACATGGTCTACACACACAGAAGCTCCAAAATAACACCAGGGCATAACAAGACACACACACACACATGGTTTACACACACAGAAGCTCCAAAATAACACCAGGGCATAACAACACACACACACACGTCCACCCACAAACAGGACAGACAGCGGCCGAAATCTTATCTCCTAGTCAAACAAAGGAGAGCATTGCTGCACACAGACCAAAGGTTAGTTACCCTGCTGTTCCCCTCTATTCTTAACAGACACACAATGGCCCTGTGTAGTCCAGTGTCTATATTTGATGGTCAGGCGGTGGCACTCATCAGCAGGTAGTGGACGTCAATGGCCACATGGAGATAGGAGCAGACACTAAGCCTTTCTGGACCGAACTTATAACTCAATTAAAGGCTGCACTTTGCATTTGACACTTTGCATTTAACTCTTTATTATAGCACTCATGTGTTTCGGTGCAATGCCTCACAGTAAAAAGAATCCATGTATGCAAAGTACAACCTTCAATTGTTTTTTGTTGACTGGTGTTTAGCAGTCACTTTTGTCCAAAGCAACACAGACTCACAACGGCGGATTTGGCCGAACCCCGAACAACCGATTGTCTAGTGGCTACGTTAACATTGCTCCTCCATGCCCACCCGTTGTTAGTGGACGCCAGTTGACCTTCCAGATCAGGGATTACATGAAGTCCATGAAGTGTCATGCCAATGTACAGAACATTCAAGCACAACAAACGCATTTCAGCTTCACATTCAGCTTTGGCATTCATAGGTAGCGATGACCACACTAGGTCATCCACCCTCCACGTGTAAGATCACAGAGCACACTGCATTGGACAAACAACACAAACACTGGGAGAGGGCACTCCATGCTGACCAAACACATCCACCTCTCCTCCACCTCCACCTTCTCTCCCTCCCTCCATCCACACCTCTTTTTCTCCTGCTCCAGTCTCTCCATCTTCTCCAGCACGGCCTGTTGGGATTTGAGGCGGAGGGCCTCCCACCTCTCCTGGTCCCTCCGGCTGCAGGAGCCCGGCAGGAAGTGGTGGGCTCCTCGGGCAGGCCCGCGGTTCATGCGCGCTCGTCGCGAGGCCAAATCGTCCCGCCGCACGTCGGGCACCTTCCTCTCGCCCGCGGCATCCTCCTCCTCTTCCTCCTCGTCCGAGTCCCAGGCGTGCGGCTGCTGGTTCCGCAGGAAGTCGTTCTCGCACCTGAGAATGATGTCCGGCGAGGCAGGCTTGACCCCCTCGGTCTCTCCGCCTGCATCTCTGGGACTGGACGTGGTGGGGTTGGTAAGACAGTGTGAGAGTTTGTCCACCCCACTGCTTTGACAAAGAGTTAGATTTGGAGGGCACCACACACCAAATCCACATACACCAATGTTATGGCACCAAACGCGCTTGCCAAAATATGCCAGAGGAGGACAGATCAAATGAAGAAGCAAGACCAAGCCTTACAAAAGATGCACTGTTCTAGCTGGAAGACAAAGAGGCAAACACACACATATACACCCGTAAAGGCAACTACAAAAAAAAGAGTCAAAGAAAAAAGAATCCACCATGTTGAGAGAACATGTCATATTTATCAGATAGGCAAAGCATCTTTCATCAAACATTAGCATGGCCATCCCTCAAATCACACCATGCTCAAACGTGGCTTTAAAGTGAATGCACGCACACATCTTCCTAATAGATCTTCCAGTGTGGGTTAGTACCAGAACTGCAGTCAACACACCACACCGAACATCAAAGAGCGTTTAGCAGTGTGAGTGTTATCAGTCCAGCTGCAAACCGGCGTGTAGTCGTAGCAATGCGCTGACCTGCTGTAGCGCACCGATGCGGGCAGCACTTTGATGCCGGCTTTCTCCAGCCTCTTCATCTTCCTCATCTTATCCTCTTCCTCCTCGTCCTCTGCCTCCGGCCTGTCCTCGTCCTTCTCCACTGCTCCGTCCTGCGCCCACGTGACGGTCTTGGGGTGCCATGCACCCCGTGGCACTGTCCTCACCCTCACCTCCCTCAGGGAGCTGGCCGGACACTTACTGCCCACCTGCGCCTCGCCCAGCTCCCCCTCAGGGGCCAGGCTCTCCTCCTGGATGGGCTCAGGGTGGCTGGGGAAGGAAATCGGTGAAGGGGTGAGGAGTGTGTGTGTGTGTGTGTGTGTGTGTGTGTGTGGGGGTTGGGGGTCATGGATCAGAGGTCAGAAGTCAGGGGTGGTCGGACCTCTCCCTCCGGTCCCCCTTCTACTCCCCGACTGTATCGACATGGGGGGGGGTGTGTGTGTGTGTGTGTGTGTGTGTGTGTGTGTGTGTGCATACATGGAGCAGGCACACATGAAAATAAAAGAAGTGAAAATCAAAATGAAACAGTGAAAGAGTGGGAGAAATGACTCAGAGGAACACCAGGTCAAGTATGATGCAGATGGCTGAGGAGGCGGATGGCTCCAGCGACAGCATGGCTGCAAAGCCTCCTCCACCTGTATGCAAGCAGGTGCACACAATAACCATGGTAACCCCTCATTAAGTGGCTGAGAGGTTTGCCGACTCCAGTCGGAGTGAAGTAACCATAGCGAACGGTCACCTGAGGCAAAGCTTAAAGTGTTTACCTGAAAAGACACTTCCCAATGTCCCCAACCACAGTCAGCCCAGCACTACCACTCCACATAAGTGGAACACACGCACACACACACCTTGGGAATTTAATTGAATTTGATTTAAGCTACCCTGAGTACACCTGTTTCCCCGACCTGTCCTGGTGGCATGGTTACCTGTAAGGTCTCTCGGCGCCGACCGGCGTGGTGGCGTTGCTCCAGCTCTTGCGTCCCTCCTCGCGCTCCGGCCTCTTCTTGCGCAGCGGCGTGGGCACGTAGGCGCTCTGGTTGCTCTTGTTGGGCAGGTACTGGTTGAAGGGCACGGCCGCGCGCGGCTCGTTGTAGGAGGTGCGCCGCGCCAGCATGTCGTCCTTACGCATGTCCGGAAGCTTCCGGGAATCACCCTCGGAGTCACTGCCTCGACCTGTGAAGGAGAGGAACAAAGAAAGGACGCATGAGTGTGTGTGTGTGTGTGTGTGTGTGTGTGTGTGTGTGTGTGTGTGTGTGTGTGTGTGTGTGTGTGGGGTGGGGGGTGTTGAGACACACGGCCTGGGGGCATATGTAACTGATCCAAACACAGCAGCAACGCTCCCATGGGCCTCATGTTGCAGTAAGCTGATTTTGCATTGTGTTCCATGTCAGGAAATTCGTTGAATCAGGTACATGTTGCAGAGAATACAACCTTTATACACCATACTTCACACAATACACAAGAGACATGAAGAATTGTAGGATTTCCTATAAAGTCAGATGTATGTTCTTGATTACAAACACACACACACACACACTTCTTATCAGCAGTGTCTGAATGTGCTGTTTAGCACTGAAGTGTGTTGTAACTGAGCTCCTCTAGCCCACTGTGTAAATTCCAGAGTGAGGTGGCTGCTTCATTAGGTCATCCAAATGTCAACAATGCCAAAAACAACCACAAGATGGCGCATTCAATTTGACTGTTATCACTGAATATCTGAACATCTCTGTCTCACACACACACACACACACACACACACACACACACACACACACACAATGAGTCAAGCAGTGGGCTGTTGAGAAAGTCTTTATCTTTCTGAATGAGAAGCTTCTGTCCTGTTCCTCAGTTAGCCCTGAATAATGTTACATCTCTCTCTCTGTTTGTCTCTGTGTGTGTGTGTGTGTGTGTGTGTGTGTGTGTGTGTGTGTGTGTGTTGCAAATGCTGAGAAATGGATTTCTTATAACTGTTTTGTAAGAGTGAAGTGACTGTAATGGAATGTGGGCTAGGCCTGTCAAAGTGATGTATACATGATATATATAATGGTATGACCTCACTGCCTGCATAATAAATAAAAAGAAACACACACACACACACCACATATGTGTCACCCCACCCCACCCCCCCCGCACAAAGCTAAGATGCCACGCTACTTAAAGACATACACATAAAAACCACACATGTTCACATACTCCCCCCCATCTACATGGTTGCATCAGGGGAAAAGCAGAGGATCCCCTTCATTCATTGCTGCATCAGAAAGCCTCAAGCACTTTCAGGAGAGGTCAAAGGTGGTAGTCATGACTACGCCTGAGTGCTTCTGTCTACTCTACTGTAAATGCCTCGAGGTGAGCTCACCACTGTGTGTGAGTGTGAGTGTGTGTATGTGTGTGAGACAGAGAGAGAGAAAGAAAAAGGATATGTGTGTGAGTATTGGTGTGTGTGTGTGTGTGAGATAAAGATAGAGAGAGAGAGAGAGAGAGAGAGAGAGAGAGAGAGACTAAAGCAATTTGACCTAGTCTCTAGAGTGCCCCTCCATTTGCCATGAGGCATCATAGTACATTAAAGCCGACTCTCGTCCAGTCTCATCCACTGCACTCCGCAGCAGTGCAGGCCAGAGCAACAGACCTCCCCCTAGGATTAGGGCCAGTCTTGGACAGCACTTCATCCAGAGATTCCCCATTTTCAATGCATTTCAGAGCAGGAGGCTCTGAATAATCTCAGTCTGGGAATGTGGCCATTATGAACTGTCTTGTGTACTGTCTGACCTAGAACATTCTACTAGCACACCAGCACCACTTCCCCTTCTCTCCATTGGACAAAGTGCTAACTTGCTATGCTGATAGGACCCAAATGTTGTGAAAGCTTAGTGTTATGTAGCTTAGAGGATTTCATCGTCACCGGTGTCAAAGTTCATCTTATGAATCAGATTAGTAAACTTTCATTTTCATTTCTTAGTGAATTTTAAACACTGTGGGGATTGGGGATATGATTTGCCTGGTGCACACCTGGTAACCGACAGGCTATGCAATGGACGAATGAAAGAACACAGAGGTGTGTACCAACTGTTGTGATGAATGTGACATGTGTGTGTGTGTGTGAGAGAGAGAAAGAGAGTGGGTGTGTTAGTGCATTAAGTGCGTCTGTATATGAGTTTCTGAGTATGTGTGTGACTGTATACATACTGTATTTGTGTGCATGTATGTGTGTGTTTGTGCGTGTGTGAGAGTGAGTGTCTATGACTAGCCTATGTCTAGCCTTGTGTGCTTGAGTGTATGTGTGTGTGTGTGTGTGAGTGTGTGACTGTGTGTGCATATGTATGTTGACAATGTGTGACAGAGATAAGGAGACAGCTGCAGTCCCCTCTCTCTCTCTCTCTGTCTCGCTGTTCAGCTGCGAGTGGGCAGAGCGACTGGCCACAGCTGCTCTCTTAGAGACGAGCTGGACAACGCAGCCCAACCCAGCTCTCAGACACACAGAGCAGTGTGCTGCCCGTGAGGGTCTTGACACAGTTAAAACCCCCTCAACACACCCACCACATTGGGGGGCTCTTAAAAGACATATGGAACATGTGTGGGTGTGTGTGTGTGTGTGTGTGTGTGTGGGTGCACACACACACACACACACACACACACACACACACAACACACACAAACACATGTGAGGGTTCTGATATGGATGACATATGAGACATACACACACACACACATGTGAGGGTTCTGATATGGATGACATATGGAACACACACTCTAATTGATGTAACTTAGTAAAGGACAAAAACACTGACTGACTGTCTGGAGAAACCCATTCACATTGTGCTGTCATTCACCCTAAAGCCATGTCTGTATGGTGAAGAGTATGCATATCTTGTTGTGATAGCTTAATTGAGAGTATTTAAAGTATTTATTTGCACAAAACAAAAAGACTTATGAGATCCAGGAAATCAAACTAGCTTTATGCAAGCGGTATGACAGGTATGATAGGCGATATGATAACTTCCTTATCAGGCTGGACATTATTGGCTATCTATGTATTCCTACTGTTTTTTTAAAAAAAAGAACAAACAAAGCATTTTTTCAGAATATGAGAGGACTATCATATAACTACATGGAGAAGTTAAGCACTGCTAGCATAACGCTAATGCTACACATTGGTTCCTATGAAGTGCAGTGGGTGAGAGGGAAGGTGGTGCGTACCGTCGCTGTTCCCCCGGAGGACCACGTCTGGGGAGGGCGTCTGCTGTGAGCGCGAGCCGTAAGAGTCCAGGCTGTCGAATGAGTCGTCTCGAGCGTGCCGCGGAGGGGACAGAGACTCGCTCCGCTCCGAGTCCCAGCAGTCAATGTAACCGCTGTCACGGATACTGCGCTTAGGGCTCTCTGTGTCCTCACACTCCTACACACACACACACACACACACACACACACACACACACACACACACACACACACACACAAACACACACACACACACAGACTCGCGCGCGCACACACACACGCACACACATGGACATAAACATACATATGAACAAGGCACAAAAAGAAAATCACAAAATCAGAATGAGCGAAAGTTCCTACAAACTGGACCAGTATAACGTGTGGTTGAGTCCTCAGGTGGACGACGCCCCTTACCTTTCTCAGGTGAGACAGCAGCCCTTCAAACTCCTTCAGGTCTAGCGTGGGGCCACTGTATGTCGCACAGCCATTGGCTGCTTTCCCAAGCCAGTATATGGTAATCAACACCTGAACAATCAGTACAGCAGAAACTTCATAAATATATATATATATATATATATATATATATATATATACAGTGTCTGGATAGCTATGAAAACCTTATGCTCATGGACATTGTACACAATGCAAACACACATAGAAATGCATGCATTTGCAAAGACTGGCACAAGTGTAATGGTAGGGGGTCAACAAGAGAGTAGGCGGGCTGTGCTGTACTCACATTCTTAAGCTTCCTGTTGCAATCAGAGCCACTGTGAGACAAGAGAAGCAGAGAGGTGATGAGAGCAGTGGAAGACAGAGGACACAGCACACACATTTCGTCCCTAACAGCTCACACATCATGCTCTCACACACGCGCGCACGCACAAATACACACCATACATACACACACACACACACAGCATACACACACCCACAAATACAAAACACACACAACCACACATGCACACAAACGCACACACACACACAAATACACACCATATACACACACACAAATACACGTGCACACAAACACACACATGCACACAAACACACACATGCACACCATATACTCACACATAAACAGAAAAGACACTCCATACACACAAACACAACCACACACGCGCACACACACACACACACACACAAACACATTCTCTCCCAAACAAAGAGTGGACCTACGTTAAGTTAGCACGTATGGACGTGTCCTGAAGATCCCCAGGGTCAAACAGCTGTGATCCTTTCAGGCCCAACTCTTCACAGCCTCTGAGGAACAGAGTCAGGTTATCCTACAGAGAGTGAATGGACAGACAGAGAGAGATAATGGAGAAAAAGAGAGAGAGAGAGAATGGAGAGAGAGAGAGGGGGAGAAAGAGAGAGGGGAAAATTAAATAAACATAGTAGCCATACCGTTTATAAACAAACATTTCTGTGGGTTTCCATATCACAGCCACACACATGCACGTGCGTGCACACACACAGACACACGCACGCAGACACACACGCACATTTTTATAAACTGTATGTTGTTTGATTTATGCTTGAGTTAAAATTAAATGAGATTATGGCTAAAAAGGATCCAATGCTTAGAACCGCTTCATTCCGCTGCTCATAAATAGTCAGACTCATGTCCCACATGGGTTACCTTTAATCAGGTTAATCCCAAATTCTGATGAAAATTATGGGTTATTGACTTCTCTGAGCTACTCATTGTGTGTGTTTCTGTGTGTGTGTGTCTGTCTGTCTGTGTGTGTGTCACTGTGTGTATAAATGTCACAGCCATAAAACTGGGTGTTCCTTTGTGTTGTTATCTGTGTGTGTATGTGTGTGTGTGTGTGTGTGTGTGTGTGTGTGTGGTCAGCACAAATCAAGCATCCTGCTGTTATGTGAACAAGTAAGAGCAGGATATGGCTCCTAGCCGATCCTCCCTGACATCACTGCTCAGTGATCTTAAGGTCATGTCAGTTCAGCACCCTCTACAATGTGCGAGTCAATGACCACACAAAGTCTGGGCTGTTACAAGGGCACACACACACATACACACACACACACACACACACACACACATGACCACACAAAGCCTGGGCTGTTACAAGGGCACACACACACACACACACACACACACACACACACACACACACACACACACAATGACCACACAAAGCCCGGGCTGTTACAAGGGCACACACACACACACACACACACACACACAATGACCACACAAAGCCTGGGCTGTTACAAGGGCACACACACACACACACACACCCACACACACAATGACCACACAAAGCCTGGGCTGTTACAAGGGCACACACACACACACACACACACACACACACACACACACACGCGCCTCAACGCAAACAGCATCAAACACATAAACAGCTCGCTCTCAGCTGTCTCTCTCTCAGTCTCTCAAAGAGTGACAGATAAGCTCACCCGGTCTCATTCTCTCTCCTCTCATAGAACCACACACACACACACACACACACACACACACACACACACACAGTCCCCTAACAGTGGAGGTTTTGTTCCCAAGCTGCAATGCTGAGAGAGCAGGTTTGACACTAGCTGAAACAGGGAGGGGGCAGTCACGCTACCCACAAGCACGCACGCACGCACACACACAAAATCACACCTATATACACAATATACAGTACAATCACACAGACCTCTACCACATCTCAACGCTCCCCAAACACATTAGTCTGCCCCTCATAAGCACACACACACACACACACACACACACACACACACACACACACACACACTGTTCTCACCAGTCCAGCTATGGGAGTAGGAAGTCTGTTGATCTTCTTCACAAGCCCTGGTTTGATGGAGCTCAGCAACCTGAAGAAACAAGGAAATTAAAATGCATTAACAGCATGTGTGTGTGTGTGTGTGTGTGCAGAAGTGTATCTTTCTGTTCTGGAATATATGTATGCATGTGTGTTAGGTATGTATGTGTGTGTGTGTGTGTGGGGGGTGGTGAGGCTGCAACTTGTTTCCTGGCATGAGACACAGTATGTATTTGTGGGACAAAGAAGATTTGGGATGTTATGTGGGATGTGAAACACAGGTCCACAGAGATTAGACCACAGACAAGGAGTACAGACAAGGGAGATGATGTCAGGTTGTCCTTGCTTAAGTGCTGACTATGGGTTTCCAGAGTCACACACACACACCAACATTTCTATTAAATTTAACCCTATCCTTAACCCTCATCTTTAGTAAAGGCATGCTTTGATACGTTCAAATGTATTATTTTTGTGTGTTCAACATGTTGGTGGCAGAACACACACACACACACACACACACACACACATCACAAACTCCTACTCTCTGAATGTACATTCCGACAAAAAACACTTGTATTTTTGATTTTCCTCCCGATTCCTTCAAATGAGTGTGCTAAGAGGACAACTGAACTTCATCTAGGACAGAGTCTGCATGATTTAGCTTTGGAAAACTGACAAATGGATATAATTATGTCTTTGGGTTGAGTTAATTTCTACCTCTACCAAGAGAGTTTCTTTGGAAATCCTTCAGCTTCAACTGTCCTCTGTAACAACAACCATGTGTAGCATCGGGAGAACTCCAGGCTTTTACGGAGCCGTGATTGAGTGAATGAAACCACAACAGAGGAAGTCAACATCCATCAGAATTTTCTGCACAGTGACCAGGACCACCGCAACTCTGGCCAGGAATCTGGTCAATTTACGTTAACGGCCAGATTCTTTCTTTTCAAACAGCAGCCCACAACACAATGGAAGTCTTTGTCGTGATCAGCGTTTTCATGAGTTGCCAGCAGCAAATCAGCAAAATCCTCTTTTCCATTTCTCAAGTTTGGAGGCGTGGTGCACCCTCACATTCCCAGTAACCTGATGCAACAGCTGAACTGTAACCAGTTTACTTTGTGAGATCATAGATAGTGGATGCTAGTACATGTATAGTCTATAGTGTATAGTGCATTTAATCTACCGTATTTCCCGGACTATAAGTCGTACCGGAGTATAAGTCGCACCAGTCAAAAAATGTGTCACGAAGAGGAAAAAAACATATATATAAATATATATATGTTGCACCTGAGTCGCAGGACCAGCCAAACTATGAAAAAAAGCGTGACTTATAGTCTGGAAAATACGGTATTCATCATATATATCATCTATTAATCATGAGTTGGTACATGGAACAGCCATAATGCAATATGTAGTGCACTGATCAGTGCTGTGAAGAAGGTATAGGCTTAGGCCACTCACTCGCACAGCAGAATGCCGTTCTCTAGACCTCCACGGAAGTCCTTGTCTCCGAAGCTTCTTCCCGTCACTGCCTGCGAATGCAAACACACACAGACACTATTAAGCTATACTACGCAATAAAAGTGCAGAGTATACAGAATAAATGTTACATGCAACACCATGGGGAACTTCAGCTGGGCAAAGTGAGAGGATTACATCATACTTATGTGCCATTATGAATTATACAACAGGGGACAATTTTCCAAATAGGGCCCCTCACCCACAAACACTCCAGAACCACAAGTAGATCACAGACTGCGCCCCCCCCACACAGGCCTTAGGGGTCGTCTGTGCCCTTTGACCCTCCTGATAGAAGGCCTGCTGGAATGATTTCAGCACACTGCAACTGCATAACTCTGCTTGCTAGCTACACTGAAGAATGCTACATTGATGCAACTTGACACAGAGACCTCTGTCTGGAGGGTCCCAATTGAGCACCTGAGCCTCTCAGTGCACATTTGCAATCCTGCATTAACCTGCCCACATCATACCAGCCTTTCATATCAGGTGTAAACAGAGTAGTGGTTTGTGGAACCAATATGGAACATCTTCTATTAAACCTCAGTTTAAGTCTAAGTCTCTCTCTCTCTCTCTCTCAGTTCCCTACTCTGCCTGTCACGCACATCACATCACCACAGCACACTAAAAGAGGGGGACGCATGACACACAACACACACAAGGCACATCACACAGCATGAGCTCAATGCCAAACAACGCACTCCACATTCCCTACACTTCTCAAAGCCTGGCCCTTACCATTTTTTACTTTTTTAAAATAAATAAATACAAAAATAAAACAAAATTGTACTGTTCAAAATGTCTGGCAATTATGCTTAATAAACAGCATAAAATATATCCATAAAACAAACAGGATATTTGCTTTGTGACCAAAGCCATTAAGATAAATAGCAGCAATATATCTTTATTGAGTAGGCTACAGCAAGTTCATGCTCAGTATCAAAGAGAGAGCTGATTTTAGCCAGTTTGGTTTCATGCTTAGCTTCAGAGAGAAAGCTGATTTTAGCCAGTTCTGTTTCATGCTCAGCTTCAGACTGAGCTCCCTGCTCCAGTGTGTGTGTGTGTGTGTGTGTGTGTGTGTGTGTGTGTGTGTGTGTGTGTGTGTGTGTGTGTGTGTGTGTGTCTGTGTGTGTGTGTGTCTGTGTGTCTGTGTCTGTGTGTGTGTGTCTGTGTCTGTGTGTGTGCTTCAGACTGAGCTCCCTGCCCCAGCGCCTTCCCCCACGTTCGCAGTGGTGGCGGTACATACTTGTACTTGTACTCTACTTGTCTGTAAATCTGATTGTCAGACACATCATGGTGATTAGCTAATCCAATTGTTCTATTTCTACAAGGAGGGCATACTAAATTGGAGACATCAGCAACCATTTGTTCATTTGAAAGCCTATTATGTAATTACAAAATTACAAACAGCAACAGTAAACAGCACAACTTTAGCTTTTTTCTACAGTGTTACACCGTTGGTTCCTAAGTTTCGCTTCTATGGCTGCCTAAGATGGACAGTTGGACAGTGTTTGATTGCATCAATTTGGAATAGGCAAGACTGAAGACGCACGCACGCACGCACGCACGCACGCACGCACGCACGCACGCACGCACGCACGCACGCACGCACGCACGCACGCACGCACGCACGCACGCACGCACGCACGCACGCACGCACGCACGCACGCACGCACGCACGCACGCACGCACGCACGCACGCACGCACGCACGCACGCACGCACGCACGCACGCACGCACGCACGCACGCACGCACGCACGCACGCACGCACGCACGCACGCACGCACGCACGCACGCACGCACGCACGCACGCACGCACGCACGCACGCACGCACGCACGCACGCACGCACGCACGCACGCACGCACGCACGCACGCACGCACGCACGCACGCACGCACGCACGCACGCACGCACGCACGCACGCACGCACGCACGCACGCACGCACGCACGCACGCACGCACGCACGCACGCACGCACGCACGCACGCACGCACGCACGCACGCACGCACGCACGCACGCACGCACGCACGCACGCACGCACGCACGCACGCACGCACGCACGCACGCACGCACGCACGCACGCACGCACGCACGCACGCACGCACGCACGCACGCACGCACGCACGCACGCACGCACGCACGCACGCACGCACGCACGCACGCACGCACGCACGCACGCACGCACGCACGCACGCACGCACGCACGCACGCACGCACGCACGCACGCACGCACGCACGCACGCACGCACGCACGCACGCACGCACGCACGCACGCACGCACGCACGCACGCACGCACGCACGCACGCACGCACGCACGCACGCACGCACGCACGCACGCACGCACGCACGCACGCACGCACGCACGCACGCACGCACGCACGCACGCACGCACGCACGCACGCACGCACGCACGCACGCACGCACGCACGCACGCACGCACGCACGCACGCACGCACGCACGCACGCACGCACGCACGCACGCACGCACGCACGCACGCACGCACGCACGCACGCACGCACGCACGCACGCACGCACGCACGCACGCACGCACGCACGCACGCACGCACGCACGCACGCACGCACGCACGCACGCACGCACGCACGCACGCACGCACGCACGCACGCACGCACGCACGCACGCACGCACGCACGCACGCACGCACGCACGCACGCACGCACGCACGCACGCACGCACGCACGCACGCACGCACGCACGCACGCACGCACGCACGCACGCACGCACGCACGCACGCACGCACGCACGCACGCACGCACGCACGCACGCACGCACGCACGCACGCACGCACGCACGCACGCACGCACGCACGCACGCACGCACGCACGCACGCACGCACGCACGCACGCACGCACGCACGCACGCACGCACGCACGCACGCACGCACGCACGCACGCACGCACGCACGCACGCACGCACGCACGCACGCACGCACGCACGCACGCACGCACGCACGCACGCACGCACGCACGCACGCACGCACGCACGCACGCACGCACGCACGCACGCACGCACGCACGCACGCTGCAAAACCAACACTATATCAGATGGATGGGACTTTGCTATTAAATACTCAGGTTGATTACCCTCCAGCTAGATGCCTAAATTGGGATGATTCTCTCTGAAGACACTGCCTTTATTTTGTAAAAATAGGAGTACATTAGATGGGCAAATTTGTGCTTGTGACAGATTGTTTTGAATTTGTCCAAAAATAATTTCTGGATATCTCAAAGTAGGAGAAACCCTGATGGTAAATGTGGGTTCCTTTATGGTAAATCAGGTGTCCAGTATGGTAAATATCGTTTCCTTTTCTCACTTCTCTCAGTCAGCTAGCCAGGAAGACCACTCGTATGACCTCAAACAGTCACATCTCTTGAGAAAATAGTTTATGAATGTAATTAATTTGGCAAATCTGGTTCATCTATTTATATCAGACCACTTTAATCATCCCAGCATGCTACCAAACTAACACAAATCCCAGTCTACACACAGTGTGTATGTGTGTGTGTGTGTGTGTGTGTGTGTGTGTAGTGTGTCTGTATCTGTGTGTGTCTGTGTGTGTGTGTTTTATGATAAAATTACTAAATATCAACCCCTCCTTGCAAAAATCAGTGACCTAGGCTATGTATGTCCACAAACTGACTGTCAGTGGGCTACGACTGGCAGGGCTATCAAAAAGAAAATCTAAATAACAGGCAAAATGTGCTCTACATGCTGTGATGGCGTCTTTCTGTGTGGCGTAGGTGATGCTTTATGTGCCCTTGAGTGTCAAAGATGTAACATCTCTGAGAATATTTGAATCCTTTCTGTAAGAAATCTGATTGGTGGATTCAAAGAAAGAATTCAAATTTGTGTGTGTAGTGGCTTCACTAGTCCATTTTGTAGGTGTGTGAGACTAGAGGGGAAGTGACCCCTGCTGAGTGGAGTATTCTAGAACACAGCGGTCACCCCTGCAGTGACCCCAGTCCACAGTTACTCTTACTCTTAGAGTGAGTGAGTGAGTCGGTACGCTGAAACACAGCGGTCACCCCCTCACCAGAGCAGTGAGCCCAGGCCTCACACTCACTGGGATCGACACAGCAGAGGAAATCAATGAAGTGTCCTCATGGATGCGCGAACTCGCACGCACACACGCACGCACGCACGCACGCACGCACGCACACACACACACACAAACACAAACTTTTGCATTGTTTACTCTATGTGTATGTTTGTGTGTGTGTGTAACATACTGTTACTTCTGCAGCAGGTATTGCACAACCAGCGCTGCTGTGATGAGAGAGGGTCTGAAGGGCCTCTTTCAGCCATCAGCCTCTAATCCACATTATTGAACACACTTAGGCCCTAAGCCCTTTAACCTGCACTCGGTCATCCACGGCTAAGTGTGTGTGTGTGTGTGTGTGTGTGTGTGTGTGTGTGTGTGTGTGTGTGTGTGTGTGTGTGTTAGTTAAATAACAGGAGATAAAACTCCTAAACGGACACTAAAACAAATGCAAGAGGTGTGACGTGAGAATTAAGTGGCATTTCATCTGGCTTGGCCAAATGGACAAATGCTATCTCTGGTGCTGCTTCACGTGGCCCTGCAGTAAATAGATGAACCAAAGCACCACTGACTGACTACTGAATGCATGACTGGCACACAAGGCCAGCGTTGGACAACAGGAGATAGTGGTGCCAACAGGACAGAACAGAACAAAGAGATGGGGGGAGAGAGAGATAGAGAACAGAACAAAGAGAGACAGAGAGAGAGAGAGAGAGAGAGAGAGAATAGACTGATTCATAGAATCATTCTCTCCTGCCATCCCTGAAAAGGCACAACAGCTGACACTATATCTGTTAGTGAGGTCAGTCATTGTCTTTTATAGAAACAGACCCAGCTCCTCCAAGGTCACTTGTGTGTGTGTGTGTGTGTGTGTGTCTGTGTGTGTATGTGTGTGTGTGAGAGAGAGAGAGAGAGAGAGAGAGAGAGAGAGAGAGAGAGAGAGAGAAAGAGTGTGGTGTATGTGTGATCCAAATGTATTATAATATAAGCTTTCAGTTCATTTTGCACCAATCATACTAGATTAACATTCTGAAAAACTCACTGTCTCTGGAGGTCATCCTCACTATCTCTATGTGTGTATCATCCTTGCTGTCCCTGGCCTTCTGTCTCCCTCTATAATACCCCCTCCCACACACACACACACACACACACACACACACACACACACACACACACACACACACACACACACACACACACACACACACACACACACACACCTGTCGGATTAGTTAAGTGAGATCAGTGATCTTATTGCTTTGTCAGGCCGGAGGTAGTGATACGTTTGGAATGAGATTAGAATCCAAATTCAGCTGACAGAGGGAAGGAGCTTCAGATATTGAGGATGGAGGGGAGGTCAAAGGTCAGGAGCCATGGGGTCGTTTATCTGAAAGGTCAGCACGTGGAGGGCCTGCACAATTCGTGCTGAACATGGGTGGTCTGTCTGAGCTGAGATAGCAGCCACTGGACTGGGGAGCACAGAGGTACACACACTCACACACACACACTTCTCTCCCTCATCTCACTCCTGTGTGCCTCACACACAGACAGACAGAAAGAGAGAGAATGTGTGAGAAACAGAGAGAGAGAAAGAGACAGAGAGGGAGAAGGCCAGGGGTTAAACCAATGCTTGGGATGCTGCAGCGCAAAATGGTGTCAGCACAATAACCCCCCTCCAGCCCAGCCACCTCCACACCCCCAGCATACCACTAAACAAAACAGCCTCTGTGTGAGGGAGGGACGAGGGACCAGCCTGCTCGGGCTGCAGCAATGGTCACGTATTAACTACAACCGTCAACCAGGCACAACTTCAACACACGCACGCACACACACACACACACACACACACACACACACACACCATAACAACAAAGCACTACTAGCTAAAAACAAGCCAAGCATTTATCCCACCAATCCTTTTCATCCCCACTCAGCATACTTCCACACACACAGACACACTCACAAACACACAAATACACACACACACACACACACACCCAGGCACAGACACACTCACAAACACACAAATACACACACACACACACACACACACACCCAGGCACAGGCACACTCACAAACACAAATACACACACACATGCAAATGCTCCACAGGCATCTTGCACAAGAGAACCCTGGACTAGACAGAGGCTGCTGAACTCTTTTGTCGTAAACATGCGTGACTGCCAACCTGGGCCCTGCACAGACCCCAGGCGAAGAGCAAACTCTCCAATCCAAACCACCCCGCCACTAATTAGACAGACAAGTGGCACCAGGACCGAGTAACATGAGACTGCCACTAATTGGGGTGTGTGAGCCACGGCTGTCATTCCAAACACACTCCCCAGCCTCCATTACCCTCCGCCTTAATGAGGCCTGCTTAAAGTGTGTGTGAGTGTGTGTGGGATGGGGGGTTCAGGAAATGGAGGGGCCAACAATTTTCCCTTGTCTTACCCAAGGAACCATCATTCAGAGTTATGTCTAGGCAGCACTACAAAGTTCTACTGCAAGTTATAGAACCTTCAAAGGAGGCACTCAAAGGACAAAGTTTTTTTGTTTGGCCTTTTCTCAATTCTTAAAAAAATAGTAAGGAATATCCACACACAAGCTCTCCTTCTTTTTGTTTATTAAAGTTGCACCAAAAGTAATGTTTCGAGCCTTAAGCTCTTCATCAGACTTTTGGATGTGTGCATGTTACGTTTGTTTGGATTGCCTTTTCTCAACTCTGCCATTTTTTTTCATGGACAGACAGAGCAGCACAGACTGATCGGTATACTGCTTTTCAACGTGTCAGTGGGTGGGACCGGGGTAATAGAGCTGAAAGCTGAGGTTTGATTTATTGAGTGACACACAGCCGGAGGTCTTTTCCATAAGGCCATAATGTATACAGACGGCTCTTTCACTGCACACTCCAATTCATGACATCATTAGGTGCCACATGAAAGGGGGTCCCCCTTCTAAAATCTTGCAATTGGCCACATGCCTTTGATTTGGCATGAACAGTCAAATTGGCATGAATCAGACAAAAACATGAAATTGAATTCATCAGACAGAAAGCCACAACAGAGGAGGAATCCACAAGGCCTATTCATCTTGACCTGTGACATCCAGAATAAAAGAAAAGATTTTTGAATCAAAAGTCTCTGACTTTTCCACTCAGTCTGTCGAGCCCCTGCCAGAGTCTCAACACACACACTCTCACACTTACACACACACACACACACACACACGCACACACGCACACACGCACACACGCACTCCTGTCTAATGGGAGCCATGAACACAGCATTGTTTCTATGCTTGTTACATGAATGTTGACCAGATGTATTCCAGCCACACTCTCTCTTCCTCTCACACTCCTTCCCTCCTTCCCTCCCTCCATCTGCTGCGGCCCACGCTCCCTGAGTGTCTTGGCTGGAGGGCTTAGGAGCACATCAGGCCCATTAGGCGGGGGAGCCCACAGCCAATCACTCCCATGCCTCCTCCTCCCCACCGCAACACAGTGGATGCCCTCCATCAGAGCAGCAGAGCAAAGGGACAATCAACATCTGAGGCTACAAACTCCACCATACACTACTACTGAGGACTGGACTATGAACCGAGGTCACCAGCTAACGCAGGTTACCACTGTAACCACTGAAGCAACCACTGATCTTTAAAAGAACGCTACACTAAGCTACTGTTAATTAACTAAAGTGCCGTGTTGTTTGGAGATCAGCGGTTAGTCCTGAGGTTACCTGGGTACGCCCGTAACCTTGTTTCATACTAGTATACCCCTCTGGTCCATTTAGATGTTTATGTTTATAGTTCTAAACAGTTGCAGGGCTGGGCTGTGGTAGTGTAATGGCTAAGGAGCTGGGTTAGCATGCAGTAGCCAGAAAAGTTGTGGGTTCAATGCCCGACTTCCACCGAGCAAGGCACTTAACCCTGAGTTTATATTGCAGGGCCCTTGTAAAATAATTGACACATGTAAGCTGCTAGAAGTGTCTGCTGAATGAATACATATAATGTAATGTAAAGGATGTAGACACCCTCACCAGCTATGATAAATAAAACACACAGAGCACATACAATACAACTAAATACAGCTGACATCTATTAACCTGAAGTGGCTGGGTCTCCTTTTGCTTTCAAGACCAATTTCAGCCATATTCATTCTACACAATCTGTTCAACACCGATTGTTCCAGCAGCAGACCCAGATAAAACAGAAGCTACGTTGACCACGCTGACCCCGTTGCCTGGCGCTCCCTCTCCCTCTCTGTGCAGCCTGGTCCTGTGCCTAACGTGGTGGAGACATCGATTCGGATCTCCATCTCTCCAGCTAGCGGCGATCGGCTAGCGGCAGCGCTGGCTGTGCCACGGCGCCCGGTGCCAGCGCAGTGGAATGTGGGTCAGAGCTTGATTGGTCTCTGCGGTGGAGGCGGTGGAGACATCGACACAGAGAGAAAAAGAAAAGAGAGGCAAACGAGGCTGGGATGAATGTGAACCTAAACCAGAGAGGCCTTTTTATGGATGTGGTTTTGGAGACGTAAACGCACACACACTCACTCACACAAACACACACACACATAAACAGACACACACCCATTGTTGGCCCAGCATCCCTCGGCAGGGCTTAGAGGGGGGAGTGGTGCTGGCCTGATTTCACCCGTGCAGATTGCTCACCCCCTCACATGCTTCTCATGCGTGAACACACACTCAGGCTCAGCACTGTCAGGCTAAATGGTCCAATGCATTCATCTATACATCCTGTCATTGGGTTTGCCCACGCATCAACACCTGTGTGTCTGTGTCTGTGTCTGTGTCTGTGTCTGTGTCTGTGTCTGTGTCTGTGTCTGTGTCTGTGTCTGTGTCTGTGTCTGTGTCTGTGTCTGTGTCTGTGTCTGTGTCTGTGTCTGTGTCTGTGTGTGTCTGTCTGCTGAGCCATCTACAGTAAGGAATCCCTGCCATGTAAAGTTGTAGGCTACGGATGTATTAGTAGTACTGACACAGCAAGTATGTTTTGTTTTTGAAAATATATCTATTTGTGTATGGATGTGCCTGTGCTCTTGCATCTATTGAAGTATCTATCGATTTTATTTGGGCAGCATACGCAGTCACAAACACATGTGTCTCTCTCTCTCTCACACACACACACACACACACATACACACACACACACACACACATTAAAGTTAAGCTTCAACTAAGCCTTGTGGCCAGTTTAACATCCCACAAATAGCTTTGTGGCCTTCCAGTATACTGACCATCACCTGGCCTCACCCACAGCCTGTCAGCAGCTGGTGCGCAACTGTCTGCGCTGCAGTCAGTCGGTGGGACACTCACTGGTCCAGTCTCACAGTCGCCCACAGTACAACCTTTCAATTACTTTTATTAAATTAGCAGACACTTTTATTCAAAGTGACTTACAAAATGAGGAACAACATTCAAACCACATTGCAAAGTAAATCTTAGGTACTACCAATAGATACTAATAAAGTGAAACCTTAGGCACTACAATAGATAGGAGCAGTGAGGGGTTAGGTGCCTTGCTCAAGGGCACTTCAGCCGTGGCCTACTGGTTAGCGCTTCAGACTTGTAATGCCGGTTCGGCCCCCGACCAGTAGGCCACGGCTGAAGTGCCCTTGAGCAAGGCACCTAACCCCTCACTGTTCCCCGAGCGCCGCTGTTGTTGCAGGCAGCTCACTGCGCCGGGATTAGTGTGTGCTTCACCTCACTGTGTGTTCACTGTGTGCTGAGTGTGTTTCACTAATTCACGGATTGGGATAAATGCAGAGACCAAATTTCCCTCACAAAGAGTATTTATACTTATACTTAGATACTACCATCGGAGAATGAAAGTGCAGAAGTTTCAGTACGAGTCAAAGATGTGATGGAAGGAGGTAGTGAAATGGTAGAAGGAAAAAGGAGGGATGAAGGGAAGTGATGTAAAAGAGGATCGGGCTGGGAATGGACTGGAGGTAGAGACAGAGAACACGGAGGACTGTGGGATCAAATGAAGAGGGCTGGAAAGGGGGAAATCCTTAGTGATTGACAGCAGCACGACTGAGGGAATTACAGGACGTACCAAATTAAACCAAACAGTCCTCGTCGTCATGGCTAAAAGGACGCACTTGCTGGTGCCTATTACACACTCAAGCACACACGAACACATTTAAACTGCCTCCCTCCTATACAGATTGTACGTGTGTGTGTGTGTGTGTGTGTGTGTGTGGGGGGGGCACGTTATGCACGTTACTTTTACCCCAACATTCCGGGAAACCTGATGAAGGTTAACTAATGAACTGATGAAGACAGCGCTGCAACATTGGAGGACAGTACACATTGGTCGTAGTGTTATCCAATTGTGTCGAAGTCTGAAATCATTCAGTAAACATGGTCTAGTGTTAACCAATTGCGTGCAGTGAGATTTTTAAATGCATGCTTGTTGCCGCCCCTCGAGTTGGGCCATTACATTGTTCATGGCCAGACCCTTCTAGATTCCCAGGGTCTGGATTTTCCAGGCTATGTGTGTGTGTGTGTGTGTGAGAGAGAGAGAAACAGAGAGAGAGAGAGAAAGAGAGAGAGAGAGAGAGAGAGAGAGAGAGTTGGGGCCTCAGGATGATAACAGTAGATGGAAACTGACAAGCCAATTAAGCAGCACACTGCCACACACATACACAATCTCTCTCTCTCTCTCTCTCACACACACACACACACACACACACACACACACACACCTTCTGCCTCCAGATTCCAGAAGAAATGCACAGTACAGTTAAATTATTTGTGCCTTCTACAATGTAT